>NC_085021.1:20000-22500 GCF_963692335.1 Osmerus eperlanus
AAAAAAAAAAATTTCAAAAAAAGGGCCCCCATCGGCCCCCCGGGTGGTGCCGGGGTCGGGGGGCATGATTCTGGGGCGCCCCGGAGCCAAGTAGGCGCCTGGAGGAAAGCGAAAAAAAACTTTAACTTTTTTTGACCACCAGGGGTGGGGGGGTCTCGTGCCCCATCGGGTGCCCGCCCCGAGTGCCTCTCATGGCGGATACGTTTTCACCCGCGAGCGGGAGACACATGTGGTGCACATGGTTCATTGGGCTTGTGTGGTATGGGCAAAACCACTGTAAAGTCATACTGCCATTGACTTCCATTCATTTTCCCAGGATGACTTATATACTCTATGGTAGCTGTCTGGTGGACTGGGGGTCGCGACAATGTTACGCTTGTAAATCAGAAGCTGGGAAATGCATTGGGAAGCTGGGAAAACCGTTTTTCGAGCTCATTTTCGGTTCCGCCGAACGGATTTTGATCAAAATAGGCTCATTCGAAAGGTATTAACCGGGGGCACACGGAAAACCGGGACTTATAACGCGCACGTGCGCGTGCGCGAAACCGGAAGCGAAAGAAAACTTCAAACGGAGCTACAACCGTGAACGGAGCTGAAACCGGCGAAAAATTTCAACGCACGCCGTCGCGCCCCACTCCAACTTAAATAACAAAACTGTCCCTATCGAAATCGGTTGGATAAAACGGAAACGGGAAGCGAAAGAAAACGTTAAACGTCTACACCGAAATGGCCATAGTCAGTTCCAATGAAAAAACAACTCTCACGTGTGTGCCCCACTCTAAAGCAGTGTATAAAACTATCCCCAGCGAAATCAGAGCTACACAACGAAAACGGGAAGCCAAACAAAACTTTAAACAGAGCTACCGAATTGGATATCATCAATCCTGGGAAAATAACCACACACACCGCTGCCCCCCGTGCCAACTTGAATTTAGAAACCGTCCCCAGCGAAATCCCACGTTCGGGCGCAAAACTGCACGTTTGGAGCCACATTTTGTCCTGAAGCTGGAAACCTGCATTCAAAGCTGGGAAAAGGTGCTCATTGACAGGCATCTCCACTTCGGGACCTCGTAGCACCTTCACCCGGGTGGCGTTGGAAAGGTCTGGGCGAGGGGCACACGGGGAGGTCAGGCTCGCCACGCGCACGCGCTTCCCCGCGAAACGGGAGCCCAAACAAAACTTTAAACGGACCCCACCGAATTGGGGATCATCAATCCTGGGAAAATAACCACGCACACCGCTGCCCCCCGTGCCAACTTGAATTTAGAAACCGTCCCCAGCGAAATCCCACGTTCGGGCGCAAAACTGCACGTTTGGAGCCACATTTTGTCTGAAGCTGGAAACGTGCATTCAAAGCTGGGAAAAGGTGCTCATTGACAGGCATCTCCACTTCGGGACCTCGTAGCACCTTCACCCGGGTGGCGTTGGAAAGGTCTGGGCGAGGGGGACACGGGGAGGTCAGGCTCGCCACGCGCACGCGCTTCCCCGCGAAACGGGAGCCCAAACAAAACTTTAAACGGACCCACCGAATTGGGGATCATCAATCCTGGGAAAATAACCACACACACCGCTGCCCCCCGTGCCAACTTGAATTTAGAAACCGTCCCCAGCGAAATCCCACGTTCGGGCGCAAAACTGCACGTTTGGAGCCACATTTTGTCTGAAGCTGGAAACCTGCATTCAAAGCTGGGAAAAGGTGCTCATTGACAGGCATCTCCACTTCGGGACCTCGTAGCACCTTCACCCGGGTGGCGTTGGAAAGGTCTGGGCGAGGGGCACACGGGGAGGTCAGGCTCGCCACGCGCACGCGCTTCCCCGCGAAACGGGAGCCCAAACAAAACTTTAAACGGACCCACCGAGCTGGGGACGGCTTTTTCCGGGAAGATAACCGCGCACACCGCTGCCCCCCGTGCCAACTTGAATTTAGAAACCGTCCCCAGCGAAATCCCACGTTCGGGCGCAAACTGCACGTTTGGAGCCACATTTGTCTGAAGCTGGAAACCTGCATTCAAAGCTGGGAAAAGGTGCTCATTGACAGGCATCTCCACTTCGGGACCTCGTAGCACCTTCACCCGGGTGGCGTTGGAAAGGTCTGGGCGAGGGGCACACGGGGAGGTCAGGCTCGCCACGCGCACGCGCTTCCCCGCGAAACGGGAGCCCAAACAAAACTTTAAACGGACCCACCGAGCTGGGGACGGCTTTTTCCGGGAAGATAACCGCGCACACCGCTGCCCCCCGTGCCAACTTGAATTTAGAAACCGTCCCCAGCGAAATCCCACGTTCGGGCGCAAAACTGCACGTTTGGAGCCACATTTTGTCTGAAGCTGGAAACGTGCATTCAAAGCTGGGAAAAGGTGCTCATTGACAGGCATCTCCACTTCGGGACCTCGTAGCACCTTCACCCGGGTGGCGTTGGAAAGGTCTGGGCGAGGGGGACACGGGGAGGTCAGGCTCGCCACGCGCACGCGCTTCCCCGCGAACGGGAGCCCAAACAAAACTT
>NC_085021.1:32500-35000 GCF_963692335.1 Osmerus eperlanus
CATCGGCCCCCCGGGTGGTGCCGGGGTCGGGGGGCATGATTCTGGGGCGCCCGGAGCCAAGTAGGCGCCTGGAGGAAAGCGAAAAAAAACTTTAACTTTTTTTGACCACCAGGGGTGGGGGGGTCTCGTGCCCCATCGGGTGCCCGCCCCGAGTGCCTCTCATGGCGGATACGTTTTCACCCGCGAGCGGGAGACACATGTGGTGCACATGGTTCATTGGGCTTGTGTGGTATGGGCAAAACCACTGTAAAGTCATACTGCCATTGACTTCCATTCATTTTCCCAGGATGACTTATATACTCTATGGTAGCTGTCTGGTGGACTGGGGGTCGCGACAATGTTACGCTTGTAAATCAGAAGCTGGGAAATGCATTGGGAAGCTGGGAAAACCGTTTTTCGAGCTCATTTTCGGTTCCGCCGAACGGATTTTGATCAAAATAGGCTCATTCGAAAGGTATTAACCGGGGGCACACGGAAAACCGGGACTTATAACGCGCACGTGCGCGTGCGCGAAACCGGAAGCGAAGAAAACTTCAAACGGAGCTACAACCGTGAACGGAGCTGAAACCGGCGAAAAATTTCAACGCACGCCGTCGCGCCCCACTCCAACTTAAATAACAAAACTGTCCCTATCGAAATCGGTTGGATAAAACGGAAACGGGAAGCGAAAGCAAACGTTAAACGTCTACACCGAAATGGCCATAGTCAGTTCCAATGAAAAAACAACTCTCACGTGTGTGCCCCACTCTAAAGCAGTGTATAAAACTATCCCCAGTGAAATCAGAGCTACACAACGAAAACGGGAAGCCAAACAAAACTTTAAACGGACCCACCGAATTGGATATCATCAATCCTGGGAAAATAACCACACACACCGCTGCCCCCCGTGCCAACTTGAATTTAGAAACCGTCCCAGCGAGATCCCACGTTCGGGCGCAAAACTGCACGTTTGGAGCCACATTTTGTCTGAAGCTGGAACCTGCATTCAAAGCTGGGAAAAGGTGCTCATTGACAGGCATCTCCACTTCGGGACCTCGTAGCACCTTCACCCGGGTGGCGTTGGAAAGGTCTGGGCGAGGGGCACACGGGGAGGTCAGGCTCGCCACGCGCACGCGCTTCCCGCGAAACGGGAGCCCAAACAAAACTTTAAACGGACCCACCGAATTGGGGATCATCAATCCTGGGAAAATAACCACGCACACCGCTGCCCCCGTGCCAACTTGAATTTAGAAACCGTCCCCAGCGAAATCCCACGTTCGGGCGCTAAAACTGCACGTTTGGAGCCACATTTTGTCTGAAGCTGGAAACGTGCATTCAAAGCTGGGAAAAGGTGCTCATTGACAGGCATCTCCACTTCGGGACCTCGTAGCACCTTCACCCGGGTGGCGTTGGAAAGGTCTGGGCGAGGGGGACACGGGGAGGTCAGGCTCGCCACGCGCACGCGCTTCCCCGCGAAACGGGAGCCCAAACAAAACTTTAAACGGACCCACCGAATTGGGGATCATCAATCCTGGGAAAATAACCACACACACCGCTGCCCCCCGTGCCAACTTGAATTTAGAAACCGTCCCCAGCGAAATCCCACGTTCGGGCGCAAAACTGCACGTTTGGAGCCACATTTTGTCTGAAGCTGGAAACCTGCATTCAAAGCTGGGAAAAGGTGCTCATTGACAGGCATCTCCACTTCGGGACCTCGTAGCACCTTCACCCGGGTGGCGTTGGAAAGGTCTGGGCGAGGGGCACACGGGGAGGTCAGGCTCGCCACGCGCACGCGCTTCCCCGCGAAACGGGAGCCCAAACAAAACTTTAAACGGACCCACCGAGCTGGGGACGGCTTTTTCCGGGAAGATAACCGCGCACACCGCTGCTCCCCGTGCCAACTTGAATTTAGAAACCGTCCCCAGCGAAATCCCACGTTCGGCGCAAAACTGCACGTTTGGAGCCACATTTTGTCTGAAGCTGGAAACGTGCATTCAAAGCTGGGAAAAGGTGCTCATTGACAGGCATCTCCACTTCGGGACCTCGTAGCACCTTCACCCGGGTGGCGTTGGAAAGGTCTGGGCGAGGGGGACACGGGGAGGTCAGGCTCGCCACGCGCACGCGCTTCCCCGCGAAACGGGAGCCCAAACAAAACTTTAAACGGACCCACCGAGCTGGGGACGGCTTTTTTCCGGGAAGATAACCGCGCACACCGCTGCCCCCGTGCCAACTTGAATTTAGAAACCGTCCCCAGCGAAATCCCACGTTCGGGCGCAAAACTGCACGTTGGAGCCACATTTTGTCACATTTTGTCTGAAGCTGGAAACGTGCATTCAAAGCTGGGAAAAGGTGCTCATTGACAGGCATCTCCACTTCGGGACCTCGTAGCACCTTCACCCGGGGTGGCGTTGGAAAGGTCTGGGCGAGGGGGACACGGGGAGGTCAGGCTCGCCACGCGCACGCGCTTCCCCGCGAAACGGGAGCCCAAACAAAACTTTAAACGGACCCACCGAATTGGGGA
>NC_085021.1:45000-55000 GCF_963692335.1 Osmerus eperlanus
CCGGGGTCGGGGGGCATGATTCTGGGGCGCCCCGGAGCCAAGTAGGCGCCTGGAGGAAAGCGAAAAAAAACTTTAACTTTTTTTGACCACCAGGGGTGGGGGGGTCTCGTGCCCCATCGGGTGCCCGCCCCGAGTGCCTCTCATGGCGGATACGTTTTCACCCGCGAGCGGGAGACACATGTGGTGCACATGGTTCATTGGGCTTGTGTGGTATGGGCAAAACCACTGTAAAGTCATACTGCCATTGACTTCCATTCATTTTCCCAGGATGACTTATATACTCTATGGTAGCTGTCTGGTGGACTGGGGGTCGCGACAATGTTACGCTTGTAAATCAGAAGCTGGGAAATGCATTGGGAAGCTGGGAAAACCGTTTTTCGAGCTCATTTTCGGTTCCGCCGAACGGATTTTGATCAAAATAGGCTCATTCGAAAGGTATTAACCGGGGGCACACGGAAAACCGGGACTTATAACGCGCACGTGCGCGTGCGCGAAACCGGAAGCGAAAGAAAACTTCAAACGGAGCTACAACCGTGAACGGAGCTGAAACCGGCGAAAAATTTCAACGCACGCCGTCGCGCCCCACTCCAACTTAAATAACAAAACTGTCCCTATCGAAATCGGTTGGATAAAACGGAAACGGGAAGCGAAAGAAAACGTTAAACGTCTACACCGAAATGGCCATAGTCAGTTCCAATGAAAAAACAACTCTCACGTGTGTGCCCCACTCTAAAGCAGTGTATAAAACTATCCCCAGTGAAATCAGAGCTACACAACGAAAACGGGAAGCCAAACAAAACTTTAAACGGACCCACCGAATTGGATATCATCAATCCTGGGAAAATAACCACACACACCGCTGCCCCCCGTGCCAACTTGAATTTAGAAACCGTCCCCAGCGAAATCCCACGTTCGGGCGAATAACTGTGAATTTTAAGCCCCCGTTTCTCTCAAGCTGGAAACGTGCATTCAAAGCTGGGAAAAGGTGCTCATTGACAGGCATCTCCACTTCGGGACCTCGTAGCACCTTCACCCGGGTGGCGTTGGAAAGGTCTGGGCGAGGGGCACACGGGGAGGTCAGGCTCGCCACGCGCACGCGCTTCCCCGCGAAACGGGAGCCCAAACAAAACTTTAAACGGACCCACCGAATTGGGGATCATCAATCCTGGGAAAATAACCACGCACACCGCTGCCCCCCGTGCCAACTTGAATTTAGAAACCGTCCCCAGCGAAATCCCACGTTCGGGCGCAAAACTGCACGTTTGGAGCCACATTTTGTCTGAAGCTGGAAACGTGCATTCAAAGCTGGGAAAAGGTGCTCATTGACAGGCATCTCCACTTCGGGACCTCGTAGCACCTTCACCCGGGTGGCGTTGGAAAGGTCTGGGCGAGGGGGACACGGGGAGGTCAGGCTCGCCACGCGCACGCGCTTCCCCGCGAAACGGGAGCCCAAACAAAACTTTAAACGGACCCACCGAATTGGGGATCATCAATCCTGGGAAAATAACCACACACACCGCTGCCCCCCGTGCCAACTTGAATTTAGAAACCGTCCCCAGCGAAATCCCACGTTCGGGCGCAAAACTGCACGTTTGGAGCCACATTTTGTCTGAAGCTGGAAACCTGCATTCAAAGCTGGGAAAAGGTGCTCATTGACAGGCATCTCCACTTCGGGACCTCGTAGCACCTTCACCCGGGTGGCGTTGGAAAGGTCTGGGCGAGGGGCACACGGGGAGGTCAGGCTCGCCACGCGCACGCGCTTCCCCGCGAAACGGGAGCCCAAACAAAACTTTAAACGGACCCACCGAATTGGGGATCATCAATCCTGGGAAAATAACCACGCACACCGCTGCCCCCCGTGCCAACTTGAATTTAGAAACCGTCCCCAGCGAAATCCCACGTTCGGGCGCAAAACTGCACGTTTGGAGCCACATTTTGTCTGAAGCTGGAAACGTGCATTCAAAGCTGGGAAAAGGTGCTCATTGACAGGCATCTCCACTTCGGGACCTCGTAGCACCTTCACCCGGGTGGCGTTGGAAAGGTCTGGGCGAGGGGGACACGGGGAGGTCAGGCTCGCCACGCGCACGCGCTTCCCCGCGAAACGGGAGCCCAAACAAAACTTTAAACGGACCCACCGAATTGGGGATCATCAATCCTGGGAAAATAACCACACACACCGCTGCCCCCCGTGCCAACTTGAATTTAGAAACCGTCCCCAGCGAAATCCCACGTTCGGGCGCAAAACTGCACGTTTGGAGCCACATTTTGTCTGAAGCTGGAAACCTGCATTCAAAGCTGGGAAAAGGTGCTCATTGACAGGCATCTCCACTTCGGGACCTCGTAGCACCTTCACCCGGGTGGCGTTGGAAAGGTCTGGGCGAGGGGCACACGGGGAGGTCAGGCTCGCCACGCGCACGCGCTTCCCCGCGAAACGGGAGCCCAAACAAAACTTTAAACGGACCCACCGAGCTGGGGACGGCTTTTTCCGGGAAGATAACCGCGCACACCGCTGCCCCCCGTGCCAACTTGAATTTAGAAACCGTCCCCAGCGAAATCCCACGTTCGGGCGCAAAACTGCACGTTTGGAGCCACATTTTGTCTGAAGCTGGAAACCTGCATTCAAAGCTGGGAAAAGGTGCTCATTGACAGGCATCTCCACTTCGGGACCTCGTAGCACCTTCACCCGGGTGGCGTTGGAAAGGTCTGGGCGAGGGGCACACGGGGAGGTCAGGCTCGCCACGCGCACGCGCTTCCCCGCGAAACGGGAGCCCAAACAAAACTTTAAACGGACCCACCGAATTGGGGATCATCAATCCTGGGAAAATAACCACACACACCGCTGCCCCCCGTGCCAACTTGAATTTAGAAACCGTCCCCAGCGAAATCCCACGTTCGGGCGCAAAACTGCACGTTTGGAGCCACATTTTGTCTGAAGCTGGAAACCTGCATTCAAAGCTGGGAAAAGGTGCTCATTGACAGGCATCTCCACTTCGGGACCTCGTAGCACCTTCACCCGGGTGGCGTTGGAAAGGTCTGGGCGAGGGGCACACGGGGAGGTCAGGCTCGCCACGCGCACGCGCTTCCCCGCGAAACGGGAGCCCAAACAAAACTTTAAACGGACCCACCGAATTGGGGATCATCAATCCTGGGAAAATAACCACGCACACCGCTGCCCCCCGTGCCAACTTGAATTTAGAAACCGTCCCCAGCGAAATCCCACGTTCGGGCGCAAAACTGCACGTTTGGAGCCACATTTTGTCTGAAGCTGGAAACGTGCATTCAAAGCTGGGAAAAGGTGCTCATTGACAGGCATCTCCACTTCGGGACCTCGTAGCACCTTCACCCGGGTGGCGTTGGAAAGGTCTGGGCGAGGGGGACACGGGGAGGTCAGGCTCGCCACGCGCACGCGCTTCCCCGCGAAACGGGAGCCCAAACAAAACTTTAAACGGACCCACCGAATTGGGGATCATCAATCCTGGGAAAATAACCACACACACCGCTGCCCCCCGTGCCAACTTGAATTTAGAAACCGTCCCCAGCGAAATCCCACGTTCGGGCGCAAAACTGCACGTTTGGAGCCACATTTTGTCTGAAGCTGGAAACCTGCATTCAAAGCTGGGAAAAGGTGCTCATTGACAGGCATCTCCACTTCGGGACCTCGTAGCACCTTCACCCGGGTGGCGTTGGAAAGGTCTGGGCGAGGGGCACACGGGGAGGTCAGGCTCGCCACGCGCACGCGCTTCCCCGCGAAACGGGAGCCCAAACAAAACTTTAAACGGACCCACCGAGCTGGGGACGGCTTTTTCCGGGAAGATAACCGCGCACACCGCTGCCCCCCGTGCCAACTTGAATTTAGAAACCGTCCCCAGCGAAATCCCACGTTCGGGCGCAAAACTGCACGTTTGGAGCCACATTTTGTCTGAAGCTGGAAACCTGCATTCAAAGCTGGGAAAAGGTGCTCATTGACAGGCATCTCCACTTCGGGACCTCGTAGCACCTTCACCCGGGTGGCGTTGGAAAGGTCTGGGCGAGGGGCACACGGGGAGGTCAGGCTCGCCACGCGCACGCGCTTCCCCGCGAAACGGGAGCCCAAACAAAACTTTAAACGGACCCACCGAATTGGGGATCATCAATCCTGGGAAAATAACCACACACACCGCTGCCCCCCGTGCCAACTTGAATTTAGAAACCGTCCCCAGCGAAATCCCACGTTCGGGCGCAAAACTGCACGTTTGGAGCCACATTTTGTCTGAAGCTGGAAACCTGCATTCAAAGCTGGGAAAAGGTGCTCATTGACAGGCATCTCCACTTCGGGACCTCGTAGCACCTTCACCCGGGTGGCGTTGGAAAGGTCTGGGCGAGGGGCACACGGGGAGGTCAGGCTCGCCACGCGCACGCGCTTCCCCGCGAAACGGGAGCCCAAACAAAACTTTAAACGGACCCACCGAGCTGGGGACGGCTTTTTCCGGGAAGATAACCGCGCACACCGCTGCCCCCCGTGCCAACTTGAATTTAGAAACCGTCCCCAGCGAAATCCCACGTTCGGGCGCAAAACTGCACGTTTGGAGCCACATTTTGTCTGAAGCTGGAAACGTGCATTCAAAGCTGGGAAAAGGTGCTCATTGACAGGCATCTCCACTTCGGGACCTCGTAGCACCTTCACCCGGGTGGCGTTGGAAAGGTCTGGGCGAGGGGCACACGGGGAGGTCAGGCTCGCCACGCGCACGCGCTTCCCCGCGAAACGGGAGCCCAAACAAAACTTTAAACGGACCCACCGAATTGGGGATCATCAATCCTGGGAAAATAACCACACACACCGCTGCCCCCCGTGCCAACTTGAATTTAGAAACCGTCCCCAGCGAAATCCCACGTTCGGGCGCAAAACTGCACGTTTGGAGCCACATTTTGTCTGAAGCTGGAAACGTGCATTCAAAGCTGGGAAAAGGTGCTCATTGACAGGCATCTCCACTTCGGGACCTCGTAGCACCTTCACCCGGGTGGCGTTGGAAAGGTCTGGGCGAGGGGGACACGGGGAGGTCAGGCTCGCCACGCGCACGCGCTTCCCCGCGAAACGGGAGCCCAAACAAAACTTTAAACGGACCCACCGAATTGGGGATCATCAATCCTGGGAAAATAACCACACACACCGCTGCCCCCCGTGCCAACTTGAATTTAGAAACCGTCCCCAGCGAAATCCCACGTTCGGGCGCAAAACTGCACGTTTGGAGCCACATTTTGTCTGAAGCTGGAAACGTGCATTCAAAGCTGGGAAAAGGTGCTCATTGACAGGCATCTCCACTTCGGGACCTCGTAGCACCTTCACCCGGGTGGCGTTGGAAAGGTCTGGGCGAGGGGCACACGGGGAGGTCAGGCTCGCCACGCGCACGCGCTTCCCCGCGAAACGGGAGCCCAAACAAAACTTTAAACGGACCCACCGAATTGGGGATCATCAATCCTGGGAAAATAACCACGCACACCGCTGCCCCCCGTGCCAACTTGAATTTAGAAACCGTCCCCAGCGAAATCCCACGTTCGGGCGCAAAACTGCACGTTTGGAGCCACATTTTGTCTGAAGCTGGAAACGTGCATTCAAAGCTGGGAAAAGGTGCTCATTGACAGGCATCTCCACTTCGGGACCTCGTAGCACCTTCACCCGGGTGGCGTTGGAAAGGTCTGGGCGAGGGGGACACGGGGAGGTCAGGCTCGCCACGCGCACGCGCTTCCCCGCGAAACGGGAGCCCAAACAAAACTTTAAACGGACCCACCGAATTGGGGATCATCAATCCTGGGAAAATAACCACACACACCGCTGCCCCCCGTGCCAACTTGAATTTAGAAACCGTCCCCAGCGAAATCCCACGTTCGGGCGCAAAACTGCACGTTTGGAGCCACATTTTGTCTGAAGCTGGAAACGTGCATTCAAAGCTGGGAAAAGGTGCTCATTGACAGGCATCTCCACTTCGGGACCTCGTAGCACCTTCACCCGGGTGGCGTTGGAAAGGTCTGGGCGAGGGGGACACGGGGAGGTCAGGCTCGCCACGCGCACGCGCTTCCCCGCGAAACGGGAGCCCAAACAAAACTTTAAACGGACCCACCGAATTGGGGATCATCAATCCTGGGAAAATAACCACACACACCGCTGCCCTCCGTGCCAACTTGAATTTAGAAACCGTCCCCAGCGAAATCCCACGTTCGGGCGCAAAACTGCACGTTTGGAGCCACATTTTGTCTGAAGCTGGAAACCTGCATTCAAAGCTGGGAAAAGGTGCTCATTGACAGGCATCTCCACTTCGGGACCTCGTAGCACCTTCACCCGGGTGGCGTTGGAAAGGTCTGGGCGAGGGGCACACGGGGAGGTCAGGCTCGCCACGCGCACGCGCTTCCCCGCGAAACGGGAGCCCAAACAAAACTTTAAACGGACCCACCGAATTGGGGATCATCAATCCTGGGAAAATAACCACACACACCGCTGCCCCCCGTGCCAACTTGAATTTAGAAACCGTCCCCAGCGAAATCCCACGTTCGGGCGCAAAACTGCACGTTTGGAGCCACATTTTGTCTGAAGCTGGAAACCTGCATTCAAAGCTGGGAAAAGGTGCTCATTGACAGGCATCTCCACTTCGGGACCTCGTAGCACCTTCACCCGGGTGGCGTTGGAAAGGTCTGGGCGAGGGGCACACGGGGAGGTCAGGCTCGCCACGCGCACGCGCTTCCCCGCGAAACGGGAGCCCAAACAAAACTTTAAACGGACCCACCGAATTGGGGATCATCAATCCTGGGAAAATAACCACACACACCGCTGCCCCCCGTGCCAACTTGAATTTAGAAACCGTCCCCAGCGAAATCCCACGTTCGGGCGCAAAACTGCACGTTTGGAGCCACATTTTGTCTGAAGCTGGAAACGTGCATTCAAAGCTGGGAAAAGGTGCTCATTGACAGGCATCTCCACTTCGGGACCTCGTAGCACCTTCACCCGGGTGGCGTTGGAAAGGTCTGGGCGAGGGGGACACGGGGAGGTCAGGCTCGCCACGCGCACGCGCTTCCCCGCGAAACGGGAGCCCAAACAAAACTTTAAACGGACCCACCGAATTGGGGATCATCAATCCTGGGAAAATAACCACACACACCGCTGCCCCCCGTGCCAACTTGAATTTAGAAACCGTCCCCAGCGAAATCCCACGTTCGGGCGCAAAACTGCACGTTTGGAGCCACATTTTGTCTGAAGCTGGAAACGTGCATTCAAAGCTGGGAAAAGGTGCTCATTGACAGGCATCTCCACTTCGGGACCTCGTAGCACCTTCACCCGGGTGGCGTTGGAAAGGTCTGGGCGAGGGGCACACGGGGAGGTCAGGCTCGCCACGCGCACGCGCTTCCCCGCGAAACGGGAGCCCAAACAAAACTTTAAACGGACCCACCGAATTGGGGATCATCAATCCTGGGAAAATAACCACGCACACCGCTGCCCCCCGTGCCAACTTGAATTTAGAAACCGTCCCCAGCGAAATCCCACGTTCGGGCGCAAAACTGCACGTTTGGAGCCACATTTTGTCTGAAGCTGGAAACGTGCATTCAAAGCTGGGAAAAGGTGCTCATTGACAGGCATCTCCACTTCGGGACCTCGTAGCACCTTCACCCGGGTGGCGTTGGAAAGGTCTGGGCGAGGGGGACACGGGGAGGTCAGGCTCGCCACGCGCACGCGCTTCCCCGCGAAACGGGAGCCCAAACAAAACTTTAAACGGACCCACCGAATTGGGGATCATCAATCCTGGGAAAATAACCACACACACCGCTGCCCCCCGTGCCAACTTGAATTTAGAAACCGTCCCCAGCGAAATCCCACGTTCGGGCGCAAAACTGCACGTTTGGAGCCACATTTTGTCTGAAGCTGGAAACGTGCATTCAAAGCTGGGAAAAGGTGCTCATTGACAGGCATCTCCACTTCGGGACCTCGTAGCACCTTCACCCGGGTGGCGTTGGAAAGGTCTGGGCGAGGGGCACACGGGGAGGTCAGGCTCGCCACGCGCACGCGCTTCCCCGCGAAACGGGAGCCCAAACAAAACTTTAAACGGACCCACCGAATTGGGGATCATCAATCCTGGGAAAATAACCACGCACACCGCTGCCCCCCGTGCCAACTTGAATTTAGAAACCGTCCCCAGCGAAATCCCACGTTCGGGCGCAAAACTGCACGTTTGGAGCCACATTTTGTCTGAAGCTGGAAACGTGCATTCAAAGCTGGGAAAAGGTGCTCATTGACAGGCATCTCCACTTCGGGACCTCGTAGCACCTTCACCCGGGTGGCGTTGGAAAGGTCTGGGCGAGGGGGACACGGGGAGGTCAGGCTCGCCACGCGCACGCGCTTCCCCGCGAAACGGGAGCCCAAACAAAACTTTAAACGGACCCACCGAATTGGGGATCATCAATCCTGGGAAAATAACCACACACACCGCTGCCCCCCGTGCCAACTTGAATTTAGAAACCGTCCCCAGCGAAATCCCACGTTCGGGCGCAAAACTGCACGTTTGGAGCCACATTTTGTCTGAAGCTGGAAACCTGCATTCAAAGCTGGGAAAAGGTGCTCATTGACAGGCATCTCCACTTCGGGACCTCGTAGCACCTTCACCCGGGTGGCGTTGGAAAGGTCTGGGCGAGGGGCACACGGGGAGGTCAGGCTCGCCACGCGCACGCGCTTCCCCGCGAAACGGGAGCCCAAACAAAACTTTAAACGGACCCACCGAGCTGGGGACGGCTTTTTCCGGGAAGATAACCGCGCACACCGCTGCCCCCCGTGCCAACTTGAATTTAGAAACCGTCCCCAGCGAAATCCCACGTTCGGGCGCAAAACTGCACGTTTGGAGCCACATTTTGTCTGAAGCTGGAAACCTGCATTCAAAGCTGGGAAAAGGTGCTCATTGACAGGCATCTCCACTTCGGGACCTCGTAGCACCTTCACCCGGGTGGCGTTGGAAAGGTCTGGGCGAGGGGCACACGGGGAGGTCAGGCTCGCCACGCGCACGCGCTTCCCCGCGAAACGGGAGCCCAAACAAAACTTTAAACGGACCCACCGAATTGGGGATCATCAATCCTGGGAAAATAACCACGCACACCGCTGCCCCCCGTGCCAACTTGAATTTAGAAACCGTCCCCAGCGAAATCCCACGTTCGGGCGCAAAACTGCACGTTTGGAGCCACATTTTGTCTGAAGCTGGAAACGTGCATTCAAAGCTGGGAAAAGGTGCTCATTGACAGGCATCTCCACTTCGGGACCTCGTAGCACCTTCACCCGGGTGGCGTTGGAAAGGTCTGGGCGAGGGGCACACGGGGAGGTCAGGCTCGCCACGCGCACGCGCTTCCCCGCGAAACGGGAGCCCAAACAAAACTTTAAACGGACCCACCGAGCTGGGGACGGCTTTTTCCGGGAAGATAACCGCGCACACCGCTGCCCCCCGTGCCAACTTGAATTTAGAAACCGTCCCCAGCGAAATCCCACGTTCGGGCGCAAAACTGCACGTTTGGAGCCACATTTTGTCTGAAGCTGGAAACCTGCATTCAAAGCTGGGAAAAGGTGCTCATTGACAGGCATCTCCACTTCGGGACCTCGTAGCACCTTCACCCGGGTGGCGTTGGAAAGGTCTGGGCGAGGGGCACACGGGGAGGTCAGGCTCGCCACGCGCACGCGCTTCCCCGCGAAACGGGAGCCCAAACAAAACTTTAAACGGACCCACCGAGCTGGGGACGGCTTTTTCCGGGAAGATAACCGCGCACACCGCTGCCCCCCGTGCCAACTTGAATTTAGAAACCGTCCCCAGCGAAATCCCACGTTCGGGCGCAAAACTGCACGTTTGGAGCCACATTTTGTCTGAAGCTGGAAACCTGCATTCAAAGCTGGGAAAAGGTGCTCATTGACAGGCATCTCCACTTCGGGACCTCGTAGCACCTTCACCCGGGTGGCGTTGGAAAGGTCTGGGCGAGGGGCACACGGGGAGGTCAGGCTCGCCAC
>NC_085021.1:65000-67360 GCF_963692335.1 Osmerus eperlanus
GGGGCTTCAAATATGGAAAAAAAAAATTTTTCAAAAAAAGGGCCCCCATCGGCCCCCCGGGTGGTGCCGGGGTCGGGGGGCATGATTCTGGGGCGCCCCGGAGCCAAGTAGGCGCCTGGAGGAAAGCGAAAAAAAACTTTAACTTTTTTTGACCACCAGGGGTGGGGGGGTCTCGTGCCCCATCGGGTGCCCGCCCCGAGTGCCTCTCATGGCGGATACGTTTTCACCCGCGAGCGGGAGACACATGTGGTGCACATGGTTCATTGGGCTTGTGTGGTATGGGCAAAACCACTGTAAAGTCATACTGCCATTGACTTCCATTCATTTTCCCAGGATGACTTATATACTCTATGGTAGCTGTCTGGTGGACTGGGGGTCGCGACAATGTTACGCTTGTAAATCAGAAGCTGGGAAATGCATTGGGAAGCTGGGAAAACCGTTTTTCGAGCTCATTTTCGGTTCCGCCGAACGGATTTTGATCAAAATAGGCTCATTCGAAAGGTATTAACCGGGGGCACACGGAAAACCGGGACTTATAACGCGCACGTGCGCGTGCGCGAAACCGGAAGCGAAAGAAAACTTCAAACGGAGCTACAACCGTGAACGGAGCTGAAACCGGCGAAAAATTTCAACGCACGCCGTCGCGCCCCACTCCAACTTAAATAACAAAACTGTCCCTATCGAAATCGGTTGGATAAAACGGAAACGGGAAGCGAAAGAAAACGTTAAACGTCTACACCGAAATGGCCATAGTCAGTTCCAATGAAAAAACAACTCTCACGTGTGTGCCCCACTCTAAAGCAGTGTATAAAACTATCCCAGTGAAATCAGAGCTACACAACGAAAACGGGAAGCCAAACAAAACTTTAAACGGACCCACCGAATTGGATATCATCAATCCTGGGAAAATAACCACACACACCGCTGCCCCCCGTGCCAACTTGAATTTAGAAACCGTCCCCAGCGAAATCCCACGTTCGGGCGAATAACTGTGAATTTTAAGCCCCCGTTTCTCTCAAGCTGGAAACGTGCATTCAAAGCTGGGAAAAGGTGCTCATTGACAGGCATCTCCACTTCGGGACCTCGTAGCACCTTCACCCGGGTGGCGTTGGAAAGGTCTGGGCGAGGGGCACACGGGGAGGTCAGGCTCGCCACGCGCACGCGCTTCCCCGCGAAACGGGAGCCCAAACAAAACTTTAAACGGACCCACCGAATTGGGATCATCAATCCTGGGAAAATAACCACGCACACCGCTGCCCCCCGTGCCAACTTGAATTTAGAAACCGTCCCCAGCGAAATCCCACGTTCGGGCGCAAAACTGCACGTTTGGAGCCACATTTTGTCTGAAGCTGGAAACGTGCATTCAAAGCTGGGAAAAGGTGCTCATTGACAGGCATCTCCACTTCGGGACCTCGTAGCACCTTCACCCGGTGGCGTTGGAAAGGTCTGGGCGAGGGGGACACGGGGAGGTCAGGCTCGCCACGCGCACGCGCTTCCCCGCGAAACGGGAGCCCAAACAAAACTTTAAACGGACCCACCGAATTGGGGATCATCAATCCTGGGAAAATAACCACACACACCGCTGCCCCCCGTGCCAACTTGAATTTAGAAACCGTCCCCAGCGAAATCCCACGTTCGGGCGCAAAACTGCACGTTTGGAGCCACATTTTGTCTGAAGCTGGAAACCTGCATTCAAAGCTGGAAAAGGTGCTCATTGACAGGCATCTCCACTTCGGGACCTCGTAGCACCTTCACCCGGGTGGCGTTGGAAAGGTCTGGGCGAGGGGCACACGGGGAGGTCAGGCTCGCCACGCGCACGCGCTTCCCCGCGAAACGGGAGCCCAAACAAAACTTTAAACGGACCCACCGAATTGGGGATCATCAATCCTGGGAAAATAACCACGCACACCGCTGCCCCCCGTGCCAACTTGAATTTAGAAACCGTCCCCAGCGAAATCCCACGTTCGGGGCGCAAACTGCACGTTTGGAGCCACATTTTGTCTGAAGCTGGAAACGTGCATTCAAAGCTGGGAAAAGGTGCTCATTGACAGGCATCTCCACTTCGGGACCTCGTAGCACCTTCACCCGGGTGGCGTTGGAAAGGTCTGGGCGAGGGGGACACGGGGAGGTCAGGCTCGCCACGCGCACGCGCTTCCCCGCGAAACGGGAGCCCAAACAAAACTTTAAACGGACCCACGAATTGGGGATCATCAATCCTGGGAAAATAACCACACACACCGCTGCCCCCCGTGCCAACTTGAATTTAGAAACCGTCCCCAGCGAAATCCCACGTTCGGGCGCAAAACTGCACGTTTGGAGCCACATTTTGTCTGAAGCTGGAAACCTGCATTCAAAGCTGG
>NC_085021.1:87560-92560 GCF_963692335.1 Osmerus eperlanus
TTTCGCTGGGGACGGTTTCTAAATTCAAGTTGGCACGGGGGGCAGCGGTGTGTGTGGTTATTTTCCCAGGATTGATGATCCCCAATTCGGTGGGTCCGTTTAAAGTTTTGTTTGGGCTCCCGTTTCGCGAGGAAGCGCGTGCGCGTGGCGAGCCTGACCTCCCCGTGTTCCCCTCGCCCAGACCTTTCCAACGCCACCCGGGTGAAGGTGCTACGAGGTCCCGAAGTGGAGATGCCTGTCAATGAGCACCTTTTCCCAGCTTTGAATGCAGGTTTCCAGCTTCAGACAAAATGTGGCTCCAAACGTGCAGTTTTGCGCCCGAACGTGGGATTTCGCTGGGGACGGTTTCTAAATTCAAGTTGGCACGGGGGGCAGCGGTGTGTGTGGTTATTTTCCCAGGATTGATGATCCCCAATTCGGTGGGTCCGTTTAAAGTTTTGTTTGGGCTCCCGTTTCGCGGGGAAGCGCGTGCGCGTGGCGAGCCTGACCTCCCCGTGTCCCCCTCGCCCAGACCTTTCCAACGCCACCCGGGTGAAGGTGCTACGAGGTCCCGAAGTGGAGATGCCTGTCAATGAGCACCTTTTCCCAGCTTTGAATGCAGGTTTCCAGCTTCAGACAAAATGTGGCTCCAAACGTGCAGTTTTGCGCCCGAACGTGGGATTTCGCTGGGGACGGTTTCTAAATTCAAGTTGGGACGGGGGGCAGCGGTGTGCGCGGTTATCTCCCCGGAAAAAGCCGTCCCCAGCTCGGTGGGTCCGTTTAAAGTTTTGTTTGGGCTCCCGTTTCGCGAGGAAGCGCGTGCGCGTGGCGAGCCTGACCTCCCCGTGTTCCCCTCGCCCAGACCTTTCCAACGCCACCCGGGTGAAGGTGCTACGAGGTCCCGAAGTGGAGATGCCTGTCAATGAGCACCTTTTCCCAGCTTTGAATGCAGGTTTCCAGCTTCAGACAAAATGTGGCTCCAAACGTGCAGTTTTGCGCCCGAACGTGGGATTTCGCTGGGGACGGTTTCTAAATTCAAGTTGGCACGGGGGGCAGCGGTGTGTGTGGTTATTTTCCCAGGATTGATGATCCCCAATTCGGTGGGTCCGTTTAAAGTTTTGTTTGGGCTCCCGTTTCGCGAGGAAGCGCGTGCGCGTGGCGAGCCTGACCTCCCCGTGTTCCCCTCGCCCAGACCTTTCCAACGCCACCCGGGTGAAGGTGCTACGAGGTCCCGAAGTGGAGATGCCTGTCAATGAGCACCTTTTCCCAGCTTTGAATGCAGGTTTCCAGCTTCAGACAAAATGTGGCTCCAAACGTGCAGTTTTGCGCCCGAACGTGGGATTTCGCTGGGGACGGTTTCTAAATTCAAGTTGGGACGGGGGGCAGCGGTGTGCGCGGTTATCTCCCCGGAAAAAGCCGTCCCCAGCTCGGTGGGTCCGTTTAAAGTTTTGTTTGGGCTCCCGTTTCGCGAGGAAGCGCGTGCGCGTGGCGAGCCTGACCTCCCCGTGTTCCCCTCGCCCAGACCTTTCCAACGCCACCCGGGTGAAGGTGCTACGAGGTCCCGAAGTGGAGATGCCTGTCAATGAGCACCTTTTCCCAGCTTTGAATGCAGGTTTCCAGCTTCAGACAAAATGTGGCTCCAAACGTGCAGTTTTGCGCCCGAACGTGGGATTTCGCTGGGGACGGTTTCTAAATTCAAGTTGGCACGGGGGGCAGCGGTGTGTGTGGTTATTTTCCCAGGATTGATGATCCCCAATTCGGTGGGTCCGTTTAAAGTTTTGTTTGGGCTCCCGTTTCGCGGGGAAGCGCGTGCGCGTGGCGAGCCTGACCTCCCCGTGTCCCCCTCGCCCAGACCTTTCCAACGCCACCCGGGTGAAGGTGCTACGAGGTCCCGAAGTGGAGATGCCTGTCAATGAGCACCTTTTCCCAGCTTTGAATGCAGGTTTCCAGCTTCAGACAAAATGTGGCTCCAAACGTGCAGTTTTGCGCCCGAACGTGGGATTTCGCTGGGGACGGTTTCTAAATTCAAGTTGGCACGGGGGGCAGCGGTGTGTGTGGTTATTTTCCCAGGATTGATGATCCCCAATTCGGTGGGTCCGTTTAAAGTTTTGTTTGGGCTCCCGTTTCGCGGGGAAGCGCGTGCGCGTGGCGAGCCTGACCTCCCCGTGTCCCCCTCGCCCAGACCTTTCCAACGCCACCCGGGTGAAGGTGCTACGAGGTCCCGAAGTGGAGATGCCTGTCAATGAGCACCTTTTCCCAGCTTTGAATGCAGGTTTCCAGCTTCAGACAAAATGTGGCTCCAAACGTGCAGTTTTGCGCCCGAACGTGGGATTTCGCTGGGGACGGTTTCTAAATTCAAGTTGGGACGGGGGGCAGCGGTGTGCGCGGTTATCTCCCCGGAAAAAGCCGTCCCCAGCTCGGTGGGTCCGTTTAAAGTTTTGTTTGGGCTCCCGTTTCGCGAGGAAGCGCGTGCGCGTGGCGAGCCTGACCTCCCCGTGTTCCCCTCGCCCAGACCTTTCCAACGCCACCCGGGTGAAGGTGCTACGAGGTCCCGAAGTGGAGATGCCTGTCAATGAGCACCTTTTCCCAGCTTTGAATGCAGGTTTCCAGCTTCAGACAAAATGTGGCTCCAAACGTGCAGTTTTGCGCCCGAACGTGGGATTTCGCTGGGGACGGTTTCTAAATTCAAGTTGGCACGGGGGGCAGCGGTGTGTGTGGTTATTTTCCCAGGATTGATGATCCCCAATTCGGTGGGTCCGTTTAAAGTTTTGTTTGGGCTCCCGTTTCGCGAGGAAGCGCGTGCGCGTGGCGAGCCTGACCTCCCCGTGTTCCCCTCGCCCAGACCTTTCCAACGCCACCCGGGTGAAGGTGCTACGAGGTCCCGAAGTGGAGATGCCTGTCAATGAGCACCTTTTCCCAGCTTTGAATGCAGGTTTCCAGCTTCAGACAAAATGTGGCTCCAAACGTGCAGTTTTGCGCCCGAACGTGGGATTTCGCTGGGGACGGTTTCTAAATTCAAGTTGGCACGGGGGGCAGCGGTGTGTGTGGTTATTTTCCCAGGATTGATGATCCCCAATTCGGTGGGTCCGTTTAAAGTTTTGTTTGGGCTCCCGTTTCGCGGGGAAGCGCGTGCGCGTGGCGAGCCTGACCTCCCCGTGTCCCCCTCGCCCAGACCTTTCCAACGCCACCCGGGTGAAGGTGCTACGAGGTCCCGAAGTGGAGATGCCTGTCAATGAGCACCTTTTCCCAGCTTTGAATGCAGGTTTCCAGCTTCAGACAAAATGTGGCTCCAAACGTGCAGTTTTGCGCCCGAACGTGGGATTTCGCTGGGGACGGTTTCTAAATTCAAGTTGGGACGGGGGGCAGCGGTGTGCGCGGTTATCTCCCCGGAAAAAGCCGTCCCCAGCTCGGTGGGTCCGTTTAAAGTTTTGTTTGGGCTCCCGTTTCGCGAGGAAGCGCGTGCGCGTGGCGAGCCTGACCTCCCCGTGTTCCCCTCGCCCAGACCTTTCCAACGCCACCCGGGTGAAGGTGCTACGAGGTCCCGAAGTGGAGATGCCTGTCAATGAGCACCTTTTCCCAGCTTTGAATGCAGGTTTCCAGCTTCAGACAAAATGTGGCTCCAAACGTGCAGTTTTGCGCCCGAACGTGGGATTTCGCTGGGGACGGTTTCTAAATTCAAGTTGGCACGGGGGGCAGCGGTGTGTGTGGTTATTTTCCCAGGATTGATGATCCCCAATTCGGTGGGTCCGTTTAAAGTTTTGTTTGGGCTCCCGTTTCGCGGGGAAGCGCGTGCGCGTGGCGAGCCTGACCTCCCCGTGTCCCCCTCGCCCAGACCTTTCCAACGCCACCCGGGTGAAGGTGCTACGAGGTCCCGAAGTGGAGATGCCTGTCAATGAGCACCTTTTCCCAGCTTTGAATGCAGGTTTCCAGCTTCAGACAAAATGTGGCTCCAAACGTGCAGTTTTGCGCCCGAACGTGGGATTTCGCTGGGGACGGTTTCTAAATTCAAGTTGGCACGGGGGGCAGCGGTGTGTGTGGTTATTTTCCCAGGATTGATGATATCCAATTCGGTAGCTCTGTTTAAAGTTTTGTTTGGCTTCCCGTTTTCGTTGTGTAGCTCTGATTTCGCTGGGGATAGTTTTATACACTGCTTTAGAGTGGGGCACACACGTGAGAGTTGTTTTTTCATTGGAACTGACTATGGCCATTTCGGTGTAGACGTTTAACGTTTTCTTTCGCTTCCCGTTTCCGTTTTATCCAACCGATTTCGATAGGGACAGTTTTGTTATTTAAGTTGGAGTGGGGCGCGACGGCGTGCGTTGAAATTTTTCGCCGGTTTCAGCTCCGTTCACGGTTGTAGCTCCGTTTGAAGTTTTCTTTCGCTTCCGGTTTCGCGCACGCGCACGTGCGCGTTATAAGTCCCGGTTTTCCGTGTGCCCCCGGTTAATACCTTTCGAATGAGCCTATTTTGATCAAAATCCGTTCGGCGGAACCGAAAATGAGCTCGAAAAACGGTTTTCCCAGCTTCCCAATGCATTTCCCAGCTTCTGATTTACAAGCGTAACATTGTCGCGACCCCCAGTCCACCAGACAGCTACCATAGAGTATATAAGTCATCCTGGGAAAATGAATGGAAGTCAATGGCAGTATGACTTTACAGTGGTTTTGCCCATACCACACAAGCCCAATGAACCATGTGCACCACATGTGTCTCCCGCTCGCGGGTGAAAACGTATCCGCCATGAGAGGCACTCGGGGCGGGCACCCGATGGGGCACGAGACCCCCCCACCCCTGGTGGTCAAAAAAAGTTAAAGTTTTTTTTCGCTTTCCTCCAGGCGCCTACTTGGCTCCGGGGCGCCCCAGAATCATGCCCCCCGACCCCGGCACCACCCGGGGGGCCGATGGGGGCCCTTTTTTTGAAATTTTTTTTTTTTCCATATTTGAAGCCCCGGCACAGGCTAGACCCATACCCCGACCCCGGGCACCCGCGAGCGGCCGGTAGGTGGCGTGTTTTGGGTCA
>NC_085021.1:112560-121312 GCF_963692335.1 Osmerus eperlanus
GGGGATGCCCAGGGGCACGTACTTCTTAAAGTGGGGTTATTTTGGTTTTAACACAGGGGGGGTGCTTAAGAGTGGGTGCACAGGGCCCCACGGTGATCAGGTAGTGCAGGGGGGTCCTCCCCGGAGGTGTGCTTGCCGCCCTGGGAGTGCTGTTCCCCGGGGAGGCCAAGAGTGTAGTGTTGTTCCCCGGGGCTCCCAAATTTTGCAGTGTGAGAGTGTGTTTGACTTGTTGAGTATTTTGTGGGTGTGAAATGCACCGTTTGGCGCCCGAAAGTGTGATTTTGCTGGGGATGGTTTTGTTCTTCAAGTGAGGGCAAGGGGCAGCGGTGTGTGCGGTTATTTTCCCCGAAAAAAGTGTCCCCATTTCGGTAGGCGTGTTTGAAATGTTGTTTCGCTCGCAGCGTCGGGGAAATGCGCGTGCGGCCGCGGGTCTCGATGTGCCCGTGTTCCCCTCGGGCATACCTATCCAACGAGCCCTGGGTGAAGGTGCTACGAGGTTCCTAAGTGGGGATGCCTGTACATGAAGCCCTTGTTCCCAGCTTTGAATGCACGTTTCCAGCTTGAGAGAAACGGGGGCTTAAAATTCACAGTTATTCGCCCGAACGTGGGATTTCGCTGGGGACGGTTTCTAAATTCAAGTTGGCACGGGGGGCAGCGGTGTGCGCGGTTATTTTCCCAGGATTGATGATCCCCAGCTCGGTGGGTCCGTTTAAAGTTTTGTTTGGGCTCCCGTTTCGCGGGGAAGCGCGTGCGCGTGGCGAGCCTGACCTCCCCGTGTCCCCCTCGCCCAGACCTTTCCAACGCCACCCGGGTGAAGGTGCTACGAGGTCCCGAAGTGGAGATGCCTGTCAATGAGCACCTTTTCCCAGCTTTGAATGCAGGTTTCCAGCTTCAGACAAAATGTGGCTCCAAACGTGCAGTTTTGCGCCCGAACGTGGGATTTCGCTGGGGACGGTTTCTAAATTCAAGTTGGCACGGGGGGCAGCGGTGTGTGTGGTTATTTTCCCAGGATTGATGATCCCCAATTCGGTGGGTCCGTTTAAAGTTTTGTTTGGGCTCCCGTTTCGCGGGGAAGCGCGTGCGCGTGGCGAGCCTGACCTCCCCGTGTTCCCCTCGCCCAGACCTTTCCAACGCCACCCGGGTGAAGGTGCTACGAGGTCCCGAAGTGGAGATGCCTGTCAATGAGCACCTTTTCCCAGCTTTGAATGCAGGTTTCCAGCTTCAGACAAAATGTGGCCTCCAAACGTGCAGTTTTGCGCCCGAACGTGGGATTTCGCTGGGGACGGTTTCTAAATTCAAGTTGGCACGGGGGGCAGCGGTGTGCGCGGTTATTTTCCCAGGATTGATGATCCCCAGCTCGGTGGGTCCGTTTAAAGTTTTGTTTGGGCTCCCGTTTCGCGGGGAAGCGCGTGCGCGTGGCGAGCCTGACCTCCCCGTGTCCCCCTCGCCCAGACCTTTCCAACGCCACCCGGGTGAAGGTGCTACGAGGTCCCGAAGTGGAGATGCCTGTCAATGAGCACCTTTTCCCAGCTTTGAATGCAGGTTTCCAGCTTCAGACAAAATGTGGCTCCAAACGTGCAGTTTTGCGCCCGAACGTGGGATTTCGCTGGGGACGGTTTCTAAATTCAAGTTGGGACGGGGGGCAGCGGTGTGCGCGGTTATCTCCCCGGAAAAAGCCGTCCCCAGCTCGGTGGGTCCGTTTAAAGTTTTGTTTGGGCTCCCGTTTCGCGAGGAAGCGCGTGCGCGTGGCGAGCCTGACCTCCCCGTGTTCCCCTCGCCCAGACCTTTCCAACGCCACCCGGGTGAAGGTGCTACGAGGTCCCGAAGTGGAGATGCCTGTCAATGAGCACCTTTTCCCAGCTTTGAATGCAGGTTTCCAGCTTCAGACAAAATGTGGCTCCAAACGTGCAGTTTTGCGCCCGAACGTGGGATTTCGCTGGGGACGGTTTCTAAATTCAAGTTGGCACGGGGGGCAGCGGTGTGTGTGGTTATTTTCCCAGGATTGATGATCCCCAATTCGGTGGGTCCGTTTAAAGTTTTGTTTGGGCTCCCGTTTCGCGGGGAAGCGCGTGCGCGTGGCGAGCCTGACCTCCCCGTGTCCCCCTCGCCCAGACCTTTCCAACGCCACCCGGGTGAAGGTGCTACGAGGTCCCGAAGTGGAGATGCCTGTCAATGAGCACCTTTTCCCAGCTTTGAATGCAGGTTTCCAGCTTCAGACAAAATGTGGCTCCAAACGTGCAGTTTTGCGCCCGAACGTGGGATTTCGCTGGGGACGGTTTCTAAATTCAAGTTGGGACGGGGGGCAGCGGTGTGCGCGGTTATCTCCCCGGAAAAAGCCGTCCCCAGCTCGGTGGGTCCGTTTAAAGTTTTGTTTGGGCTCCCGTTTCGCGAGGAAGCGCGTGCGCGTGGCGAGCCTGACCTCCCCGTGTTCCCCTCGCCCAGACCTTTCCAACGCCACCCGGGTGAAGGTGCTACGAGGTCCCGAAGTGGAGATGCCTGTCAATGAGCACCTTTTCCCAGCTTTGAATGCAGGTTTCCAGCTTCAGACAAAATGTGGCTCCAAACGTGCAGTTTTGCGCCCGAACGTGGGATTTCGCTGGGGACGGTTTCTAAATTCAAGTTGGCACGGGGGGCAGCGGTGTGTGTGGTTATTTTCCCAGGATTGATGATCCCCAATTCGGTGGGTCCGTTTAAAGTTTTGTTTGGGCTCCCGTTTCGCGAGGAAGCGCGTGCGCGTGGCGAGCCTGACCTCCCCGTGTTCCCCTCGCCCAGACCTTTCCAACGCCACCCGGGTGAAGGTGCTACGAGGTCCCGAAGTGGAGATGCCTGTCAATGAGCACCTTTTCCCAGCTTTGAATGCAGGTTTCCAGCTTCAGACAAAATGTGGCTCCAAACGTGCAGTTTTGCGCCCGAACGTGGGATTTCGCTGGGGACGGTTTCTAAATTCAAGTTGGCACGGGGGGCAGCGGTGTGTGTGGTTATTTTCCCAGGATTGATGATCCCCAATTCGGTGGGTCCGTTTAAAGTTTTGTTTGGGCTCCCGTTTCGCGGGAAGCGCGTGCGCGTGGCGAGCCTGACCTCCCCGTGTCCCCCTCGCCCAGACCTTTCCAACGCCACCCGGTGAAGGTGCTACGAGGTCCCGAAGTGGAGATGCCTGTCAATGAGCACCTTTTCCCAGCTTTGAATGCAGGTTTCCAGCTTCAGACAAAATGTGGCTCCAAACGTGCAGTTTTGCGCCCGAACGTGGGATTTCGCTGGGGACGGTTTCTAAATTCAAGTTGGGACGGGGGGCAGCGGTGTGCGCGGTTATCTCCCCGGAAAAAGCCGTCCCCAGCTCGGTGGGTCCGTTTAAAGTTTTGTTTGGGCTCCCGTTTCGCGAGGAAGCGCGTGCGCGTGGCGAGCCTGACCTCCCCGTGTTCCCCTCGCCAGACCTTTCCAACGCCACCCGGGTGAAGGTGCTACGAGGTCCCGAAGTGGAGATGCCTGTCAATGAGCACCTTTTCCCAGCTTTGAATGCAGGTTTCCAGCTTCAGACAAAATGTGGCTCCAAACGTGCAGTTTTGCGCCCGAACGTGGGATTTCGCTGGGGACGGTTTCTAAATTCAAGTTGGCACGGGGGGCAGCGGTGTGTGTGGTTATTTTCCCAGGATTGATGATCCCCAATTCGGTGGGTCCGTTTAAAGTTTTGTTTGGGCTCCCGTTTCGCGGGGAAGCGCGTGCGCGTGGCGAGCCTGACCTCCCCGTGTCCCCCTCGCCCAGACCTTTCCAACGCCACCCGGGTGAAGGTGCTACGAGGTCCCGAAGTGGAGATGCCTGTCAATGAGCACCTTTTCCCAGCTTTGAATGCAGGTTTCCAGCTTCAGACAAAATGTGGCTCCAAACGTGCAGTTTTGCGCCCGAACGTGGGATTTCGCTGGGGACGGTTTCTAAATTCAAGTTGGCACGGGGGGCAGCGGTGTGTGTGGTTATTTTCCCAGGATTGATGATCCCCAATTCGGTGGGTCCGTTTAAAGTTTTGTTTGGGCTCCCGTTTCGCGGGGAAGCGCGTGCGCGTGGCGAGCCTGACCTCCCCGTGTCCCCCTCGCCCAGACCTTTCCAACGCCACCCGGGTGAAGGTGCTACGAGGTCCCGAAGTGGAGATGCCTGTCAATGAGCACCTTTTCCCAGCTTTGAATGCAGGTTTCCAGCTTCAGACAAAATGTGGCTCCAAACGTGCAGTTTTGCGCCCGAACGTGGGATTTCGCTGGGGACGGTTTCTAAATTCAAGTTGGGACGGGGGCAGCGGTGTGCGCGGTTATCTCCCCGGAAAAAGCCGTCCCCAGCTCGGTGGGTCCGTTTAAAGTTTTGTTTGGGCTCCCGTTTCGCGAGGAAGCGCGTGCGCGTGGCGAGCCTGACCTCCCCGTGTTCCCCTCGCCCAGACCTTTCCAACGCCACCCGGGTGAAGGTGCTACGAGGTCCCGAAGTGGAGATGCCTGTCAATGAGCACCTTTTCCCAGCTTTGAATGCAGGTTTCCAGCTTCAGACAAAATGTGGCTCCAAACGTGCAGTTTTGCGCCCGAACGTGGGATTTCGCTGGGGGACGGTTTCTAATTCAAGTTGGGACGGGGGGCAGCGGTGTGCGCGGTTATCTCCCCGGAAAAAGCCGTCCCCAGCTCGGTGGGTCCGTTTAAAGTTTTGTTTGGGCTCCCGTTTCGCGAGGAAGCGCGTGCGCGTGGCGAGCCTGACCTCCCCGTGTTCCCCTCGCCCAGACCTTTCCAACGCCACCCGGGTGAAGGTGCTACGAGGTCCCGAAGTGGAGATGCCTGTCAATGAGCACCTTTTCCCAGCTTTGAATGCAGGTTTCCAGCTTCAGACAAAATGTGGCTCCAAACGTGCAGTTTTGCGCCCGAACGTGGGATTTCGCTGGGGACGGTTTCTAAATTCAAGTTGGCACGGGGGGCAGCGGTGTGTGTGGTTATTTTCCCAGGATTGATGATCCCCAATTCGGTGGGTCCGTTTAAAGTTTTGTTTGGGCTCCCGTTTCGCGGGGAAGCGCGTGCGCGTGCGAGCCTGACCTCCCCGTGTCCCCCTCGCCCAGACCTTTCCAACGCCACCCGGGTGAAGGTGCTACGAGGTCCCGAAGTGGAGATGCCTGTCAATGAGCACCTTTTCCCAGCTTTGAATGCAGGTTTCCAGCTTCAGACAAAATGTGGCTCCAAACGTGCAGTTTTGCGCCCGAACGTGGGATTTCGCTGGGGACGGTTTCTAAATTCAAGTTGGCACGGGGGGCAGCGGTGTGTGTGGTTATTTTCCCAGGATTGATGATCCCCAATTCGGTGGGTCCGTTTAAAGTTTTGTTTGGGCTCCCGTTTCGCGGGGAAGCGCGTGCGCGTGGCGAGCCTGACCTCCCCGTGTTCCCCTCGCCCAGACCTTTCCAACGCCACCCGGGTGAAGGTGCTACGAGGTCCCGAAGTGGAGATGCCTGTCAATGAGCACCTTTTCCCAGCTTTGAATGCAGGTTTCCAGCTTCAGACAAAATGTGGCTCCAAACGTGCAGTTTTGCGCCCGAACGTGGGATTTCGCTGGGGACGGTTTCTAAATTCAAGTTGGGACGGGGGGCAGCGGTGTGTGCGCGGTTATCTCCCCGGAAAAAGCCGTCCCCAGCTCGGTGGGTCCGTTTAAAGTTTTGTTTGGGCTCCCGTTTCGCGAGGAAGCGCGTGCGCGTGGCGAGCCTGACCTCCCCGTGTTCCCCTCGCCCAGACCTTTCCAACGCCACCCGGGTGAAGGTGCTACGAGGTCCCGAAGTGGAGATGCCTGTCAATGAGCACCTTTTCCCAGCTTTGAATGCAGGTTTCCAGCTTCAGACAAAATGTGGCTCCAAACGTGCAGTTTTGCGCCCGAACGTGGGATTTCGCTGGGGACGGTTTCTAAATTCAAGTTGGCACGGGGGGCAGCGGTGTGTGTGGTTATTTTCCCAGGATTGATGATCCCCAATTCGGTGGGTCCGTTTAAAGTTTTGTTTGGGCTCCCGTTTTCGCGAGGAAGCGCGTGCGCGTGGCGAGCCTGACCTCCCCGTGTTCCCCTCGCCCAGACCTTTCCAACGCCACCCGGGTGAAGGTGCTACGAGGTCCCGAAGTGGAGATGCCTGTCAATGAGCACCTTTTCCCAGCTTTGAATGCAGGTTTCCAGCTTCAGACAAAATGTGGCTCCAAACGTGCAGTTTTGCGCCCGAACGTGGGATTTCGCTGGGGACGGTTTCTAAATTCAAGTTGGGACGGGGGGCAGCGGTGTGCGCGGTTATCTCCCCGGAAAAAGCCGTCCCCAGCTCGGTGGGTCCGTTTAAAGTTTTGTTTGGGCTCCCGTTTCGCGAGGAAGCGCGTGCGCGTGGCGAGCCTGACCTCCCCGTGTTCCCCTCGCCCAGACCTTTCCAACGCCACCCGGGTGAAGGTGCTACGAGGTCCCGAAGTGGAGATGCCTGTCAATGAGCACCTTTTCCCAGCTTTGAATGCAGGTTTCCAGCTTCAGACAAAATGTGGCTCCAAACGTGCAGTTTTGCGCCCGAACGTGGGATTTCGCTGGGGACGGTTTCTAAATTCAAGTTGGCACGGGGGGCAGCGGTGTGTGTGGTTATTTTCCCAGGATTGATGATCCCCAATTCGGTGGGTCCGTTTAAAGTTTTGTTTGGGCTCCCGTTTCGCGGGGAAGCGCGTGCGCGTGGCGAGCCTGACCTCCCCGTGTCCCCCTCGCCCAGACCTTTCCAACGCCACCCGGGTGAAGGTGCTACGAGGTCCCGAAGTGGAGATGCCTGTCAATGAGCACCTTTTCCCAGCTTTGAATGCAGGTTTCCAGCTTCAGACAAAATGTGGCTCCAAACGTGCAGTTTTGCGCCCGAACGTGGGATTTCGCTGGGGACGGTTTCTAAATTCAAGTTGGCACGGGGGGCAGCGGTGTGTGTGGTTATTTTCCCAGGATTGATGATCCCCAATTCGGTGGGTCCGTTTAAAGTTTTGTTTGGGCTCCCGTTTCGCGGGGAAGCGCGTGCGCGTGGCGAGCCTGACCTCCCCGTGTCCCCCTCGCCCAGACCTTTCCAACGCCACCCGGGTGAAGGTGCTACGAGGTCCCGAAGTGGAGATGCCTGTCAATGAGCACCTTTTCCCAGCTTTGAATGCAGGTTTCCAGCTTCAGACAAAATGTGGCTCCAAACGTGCAGTTTTGCGCCCGAACGTGGGATTTCGCTGGGGACGGTTTCTAAATTCAAGTTGGGACGGGGGGCAGCGGTGTGCGCGGTTATCTCCCCGGAAAAAGCCGTCCCCAGCTCGGTGGGTCCGTTTAAAGTTTTGTTTGGGCTCCCGTTTCGCGAGGAAGCGCGTGCGCGTGGCGAGCCTGACCTCCCCGTGTTCCCCTCGCCCAGACCTTTCCAACGCCACCCGGTGAAGGTGCTACGAGGTCCCGAAGTGGAGATGCCTGTCAATGAGCACCTTTTCCCAGCTTTGAATGCAGGTTTCCAGCTTCAGACAAAATGTGGCTCCAAACGTGCAGTTTTGCGCCCGAACGTGGGATTTCGCTGGGGACGGTTTCTAAATTCAAGTTGGCACGGGGGGCAGCGGTGTGTGTGGTTATTTTCCCAGGATTGATGATCCCCAATTCGGTGGGTCCGTTTAAAGTTTTGTTTGGGCTCCCGTTTCGCGGGGAAGCGCGTGCGCGTGGCGAGCCTGACCTCCCCGTGTCCCCCTCGCCCAGACCTTTCCAACGCCACCCGGGTGAAGGTGCTACGAGGTCCCGAAGTGGAGATGCCTGTCAATGAGCACCTTTTCCCAGCTTTGAATGCAGGTTTCCAGCTTCAGACAAAATGTGGCTCCAAACGTGCAGTTTTGCGCCCGAACGTGGGATTTCGCTGGGGACGGTTTCTAAATTCAAGTTGGCACGGGGGGCAGCGGTGTGTGTGGTTATTTTCCCAGGATTGATGATCCCCAATTCGGTGGGTCCGTTTAAAGTTTTGTTTGGGCTCCCGTTTCGCGGGGAAGCGCGTGCGCGTGGCGAGCCTGACCTCCCCGTGTCCCCCTCGCCCAGACCTTTCCAACGCCACCCGGGTGAAGGTGCTACGAGGTCCCGAAGTGGAGATGCCTGTCAATGAGCACCTTTTCCCAGCTTTGAATGCAGGTTTCCAGCTTCAGACAAAATGTGGCTCCAAACGTGCAGTTTTGCGCCCGAACGTGGGATTTCGCTGGGGACGGTTTCTAAATTCAAGTTGGCACGGGGGCAGCGGTGTGCGCGGTTATCTCCCCGGAAAAAGCCGTCCCCAGCTCGGTGGGTCCGTTTAAAGTTTTGTTTGGGCTCCCGTTTCGCGAGGAAGCGCGTGCGCGTGGCGAGCCTGACCTCCCCGTGTTCCCCTCGCCCAGACCTTTCCAACGCCACCCGGGTGAAGGTGCTACGAGGTCCCGAAGTGGAGATGCCTGTCAATGAGCACCTTTTCCCAGCTTTGAATGCAGGTTTCCAGCTTCAGACAAAATGTGGCTCCAAACGTGCAGTTTTGCGCCCGAACGTGGGATTTCGCTGGGGACGGTTTCTAAATTCAAGTTGGCACGGGGGGCAGCGGTGTGTGTGGTTATTTTCCCAGGATTGATGATCCCCAATTCGGTGGGTCCGTTTAAAGTTTTGTTTGGGCTCCCGTTTCGCGGGGAAGCGCGTGCGCGTGGCGAGCCTGACCTCCCCGTGTTCCCCTCGCCCAGACCTTTCCAACGCCACCCGGGTGAAGGTGCTACGAGGTCCCGAA
>NC_085021.1:174012-175208 GCF_963692335.1 Osmerus eperlanus
TTGATGATCCCCAGCTCGGTGGGTCCGTTTAAAGTTTTGTTTGGGCTCCCGTTTCGCGGGGAAGCGCGTGCGCGTGGCGAGCCTGACCTCCCCGTGTCCCCCTCGCCCAGACCTTTCCAACGCCACCCGGGTGAAGGTGCTACGAGGTCCCGAAGTGGAGATGCCTGTCAATGAGCACCTTTTCCCAGCTTTGAATGCAGGTTTCCAGCTTCAGACAAAATGTGGCTCCAAACGTGCAGTTTTGCGCCCGAACGTGGGATTTCGCTGGGGACGGTTTCTAAATTCAAGTTGGCACGGGGGGCAGCGGTGTGTGTGGTTATTTTCCCAGGATTGATGATCCCCAATTCGGTGGGTCCGTTTAAAGTTTTGTTTGGGCTCCCGTTTCGCGGGGAAGCGCGTGCGCGTGGCGAGCCTGACCTCCCCGTGTCCCCCTCGCCCAGACCTTTCCAACGCCACCCGGGTGAAGGTGCTACGAGGTCCCGAAGTGGAGATGCCTGTCAATGAGCACCTTTTCCCAGCTTTGAATGCAGGTTTCCAGCTTCAGACAAAATGTGGCTCCAAACGTGCAGTTTTGCGCCCGAACGTGGGATTTCGCTGGGGACGGTTTCTAAATTCAAGTTGGCACGGGGGGCAGCGGTGTGTGTGGTTATTTTCCCAGGATTGATGATATCCAATTCGGTAGCTCTGTTTAAAGTTTTGTTTGGCTTCCCGTTTTCGTTGTGTAGCTCTGATTTCGCTGGGGATAGTTTTATACACTGCTTTAGAGTGGGGCACACACGTGAGAGTTGTTTTTTCATTGGAACTGACTATGGCCATTTCGGTGTAGACGTTTAACGTTTTCTTTCGCTTCCCGTTTCCGTTTTATCCAACCGATTTCGATAGGGACAGTTTTGTTATTTAAGTTGGAGTGGGGCGCGACGGCGTGCGTTGAAATTTTTCGCCGGTTTCAGCTCCGTTCACGGTTGTAGCTCCGTTTGAAGTTTTCTTTCGCTTCCGGTTTCGCGCACGCGCACGTGCGCGTTATAAGTCCGGTTTCCGTGTGCCCCCGGTTAATACCTTTCGAATGAGCCTATTTTGATCAAAATCCGTTCGGCGGAACCGAAAATGAGCTCGAAAAAACGGTTTTCCCAGCTTCCCAATGCATTTCCCAGCTTCTGATTTACAAGCGTAACATTGTCGCGACCCCCAGTCCACCA
>NC_085021.1:202908-207908 GCF_963692335.1 Osmerus eperlanus
CCGTGTCCCCCTCGCCCAGACCTTTCCAACGCCACCCGGGTGAAGGTGCTACGAGGTCCCGAAGTGGAGATGCCTGTCAATGAGCACCTTTTCCCAGCTTTGAATGCACGTTTCCAGCTTCAGACAAAATGTGGCTCCAAACGTGCAGTTTTGCGCCCGAACGTGGGATTTCGCTGGGGACGGTTTCTAAATTCAAGTTGGGACGGGGGGCAGCGGTGTGCGTGGTTATCTTCCCGGAAAAAGCCGTCCCCAGCTCGGTGGGTCCGTTTAAAGTTTTGTCTGGGCTCCCGTTTCGCGGGGAAGCGCGTGCGCGTGGCGAGCCTGACCTCCCCGTGTTCCCCTCGCCCAGACCTTTCCAACGCCACCCGGGTGAAGGTGCTACGAGGTCCCGAAGTGGAGATGCCTGTCAATGAGCACCTTTTCCCAGCTTTGAATGCAGGTTTCCAGCTTCAGACAAAATGTGGCTCCAAACGTGCAGTTTTGCGCCCGAACGTGGGATTTCGCTGGGGACGGTTTCTAAATTCAAGTTGGGCACGGGGGGCAGCGGTGTGTGTGGTTATTTCCCAGGATTGATGATCCCCAATTCGGTAGCTCTGTTTAAAGTTTTGTTTGGGCTCCCGTTTCGCGGGGAAGCGCGTGCGCGTGGCGAGCCTGACCTCCCCGTGTCCCCCTCGCCCAGACCTTTCCAACGCCACCCGGGTGAAGGTGCTACGAGGTCCCGAAGTGGAGATGCCTGTCAATGAGCACCTTTTCCCAGCTTTGAATGCACGTTTCCAGCTTCAGACAAAATGTGGCTCCAAACGTGCAGTTTTGCGCCCGAACGTGGGATTTCGCTGGGGACGGTTTCTAAATTCAAGTTGGGACGGGGGGCAGCGGTGTGCGTGGTTATCTTCCCGGAAAAATGATCCCCAGCTCGGTGGGTCCGTTTAAAGTTTTGTCTGGGCTCCCGTTTCGCGGGGAAGCGCGTGCGCGTGGCGAGCCTGACCTCCCCGTGTTCCCCTCGCCCAGACCTTTCCAACGCCACCCGGGTGAAGGTGCTACGAGGTCCCGAAGTGGAGATGCCTGTCAATGAGCACCTTTTCCCAGCTTTGAATGCAGGTTTCCAGCTTCAGACAAAATGTGGCTCCAAACGTGCAGTTTTGCGCACCGAACGTGGGATTTCGCTGGGGACGGTTTCTAAATTCAAGTTGGCACGGGGGGCAGCGGTGTGTGTGGTTATTTTCCCAGGATTGATGATCCCCAATTCGGTGGGTCCGTTTAAAGTTTTGTTTGGGCTCCCGTTTCGCGGGGAAGCGCGTGCGCGTGGCGAGCCTGACCTCCCCGTGTCCCCCTCGCCCAGACCTTTCCAACGCCACCCGGGTGAAGGTGCTACGAGGTCCCGAAGTGGAGATGCCTGTCAATGAGCACCTTTTCCCAGCTTTGAATGCAGGTTTCCAGCTTCAGACAAAATGTGGCTCCAAACGTGCAGTTTTGCGCCCGAACGTGGGATTTCGCTGGGGACGGTTTCTAAATTCAAGTTGGGACGGGGGGCAGCGGTGTGCGTGGTTATCTTCCCGGAAAAAGCCGTCCCCAGCTCGGTGGGTCCGTTTAAAGTTTTGTCTGGGCTCCCGTTTCGCGGGGAAGCGCGTGCGCGTGGCGAGCCTGACCTCCCCGTGTTCCCCTCGCCCAGACCTTTCCAACGCCACCCGGGTGAAGGTGCTACGAGGTCCCGAAGTGGAGATGCCTGTCAATGAGCACCTTTTCCCAGCTTTGAATGCAGGTTTCCAGCTTCAGACAAAATGTGGCTCCAAACGTGCAGTTTTGCGCCCGAACGTGGGATTTCGCTGGGGACGGTTTCTAAATTCAAGTTGGGACGGGGGGCAGCGGTGTGTGTGGTTATTTTCCCAGGATTGATGATCCCCAATTCGGTGGGTCCGTTTAAAGTTTTGTCTGGGCTCCCGTTTCGCGGGGAAGCGCGTGCGCGTGGCGAGCCTGACCTCCCCGTGTCCCCCTCGCCCAGACCTTTCCAACGCCACCCGGGTGAAGGTGCTACGAGGTCCCGAAGTGGAGATGCCTGTCAATGAGCACCTTTTCCCAGCTTTGAATGCACGTTTCCAGCTTCAGACAAAATGTGGCTCCAAACGTGCAGTTTTGCGCCCGAACGTGGGATTTCGCTGGGGACGGTTTCTAAATTCAAGTTGGCACGGGGGGCAGCGGTGTGTGTGGTTATTTTCCCAGGATTGATGATCCCCAATTCGGTAGCTCTGTTTAAAGTTTTGTTTGGGCTCCCGTTTCGCGGGGAAGCGCGTGCGCGTGGCGAGCCTGACCTCCCCGTGTCCCCCTCGCCCAGACCTTTCCAACGCCACCCGGGTGAAGGTGCTACGAGGTCCCGAAGTGGAGATGCCTGTCAATGAGCACCTTTTCCCAGCTTTGAATGCAGGTTTCCAGCTTCAGACAAAATGTGGCTCCAAACGTGCAGTTTTGCGCCCGAACGTGGGATTTCGCTGGGGACGGTTTCTAAATTCAAGTTGGGACGGGGGGCAGCGGTGTGCGCGGTTATCTCCCCGGAAAAAGCCGTCCCCAGCTCGGTGGGTCCGTTTAAAGTTTTGTCTGGGCTCCCGTTTCGCGGGGAAGCGCGTGCGCGTGGCGAGCCTGACCTCCCCGTGTCCCCCTCGCCCAGACCTTTCCAACGCCACCCGGGTGAAGGTGCTACGAGGTCCCGAAGTGGAGATGCCTGTCAATGAGCACCTTTTCCCAGCTTTGAATGCAGGTTTCCAGCTTCAGACAAAATGTGGCTCCAAACGTGCAGTTTTGCGCCCGAACGTGGGATTTCGCTGGGGACGGTTTCTAAATTCAAGTTGGGACGGGGGGCAGCGGTGTGCGCGGTTATCTTCCCGGAAAAAGCCGTCCCCAGCTCGGTGGGTCCGTTTAAAGTTTTGTTTGGGCTCCCGTTTCGCGGGGAAGCGCGTGCGCGTGGCGAGCCTGACCTCCCCGTGTCCCCCTCGCCCAGACCTTTCCAACGCCACCCGGGTGAAGGTGCTACGAGGTCCCGAAGTGGAGATGCCTGTCAATGAGCACCTTTTCCCAGCTTTGAATGCAGGTTTCCAGCTTCAGACAAAATGTGGCTCCAAACGTGCAGTTTTGCGCCCGAACGTGGGATTTCGCTGGGGACGGTTTCTAAATTCAAGTTGGGACGGGGGGCAGCGGTGTGCGCGGTTATCTTCCCGGAAAAAGCCGTCCCCAGCTCGGTGGGTCCGTTTAAAGTTTTGTTTGGGCTCCCGTTTCGCGGGGAAGCGCGTGCGCGTGGCGAGCCTGACCTCCCCGTGTCCCCCTCGCCCAGACCTTTCCAACGCCACCCGGGTGAAGGTGCTACGTGGTCCCGAAGTGGAGATGCCTGTCAATGAGCACCTTTTCCCAGCTTTGAATGCACGTTTCCAGCTTGAGAGAAACGGGGGCTTAAAATTCACAGTTATTCGCCCGAACGTGGGATTTCGCTGGGGACGGTTTCTAAATTCAAGTTGGGACGGGGGGCAGCGGTGTGCGCGGTTATCTCCCCGGAAAAAGCCGTCCCCAGCTCGGTGGGTCCGTTTAAAGTTTTGTCTGGGCTCCCGTTTCGCGGGGAAGCGCGTGCGCGTGGCGAGCCTGACCTCCCCGTGTCCCCCTCGCCCAGACCTTTCCAACGCCACCCGGGTGAAGGTGCTACGAGGTCCCGAAGTGGAGATGCCTGTCAATGAGCACCTTTTCCCAGCTTTGAATGCAGGTTTCCAGCTTCAGACAAAATGTGGCTCCAAACGTGCAGTTTTGCGCCCGAACGTGGGATTTCGCTGGGGACGGTTTCTAAATTCAAGTTGGGACGGGGGGCAGCGGTGTGCGCGGTTATCTTCCCGGAAAAAGCCGTCCCCAGCTCGGTGGGTCCGTTTAAAGTTTTGTTTGGGCTCCCGTTTCGCGGGGAAGCGCGTGCGCGTGGCGAGCCTGACCTCCCCGTGTCCCCCTCGCCCAGACCTTTCCAACGCCACCCGGGTGAAGGTGCTACGTGGTCCCGAAGTGGAGATGCCTGTCAATGAGCACCTTTTCCCAGCTTTGAATGCACGTTTCCAGCTTGAGAGAAACGGGGGCTTAAAATTCACAGTTATTCGCCCGAACGTGGGATTTCGCTGGGGACGGTTTCTAAATTCAAGTTGGGACGGGGGGCAGCGGTGTGCGCGGTTATCTCCCCGGAAAAAGCCGTCCCCAGCTCGGTGGGTCCGTTTAAAGTTTTGTCTGGGCTCCCGTTTCGCGGGGAAGCGCGTGCGCGTGGCGAGCCTGACCTCCCCGTGTCCCCCTCGCCCAGACCTTTCCAACGCCACCCGGGTGAAGGTGCTACGAGGTCCCGAAGTGGAGATGCCTGTCAATGAGCACCTTTTCCCAGCTTTGAATGCACGTTTCCAGCTTCAGACAAAATGTGGCTCCAAACGTGCAGTTTTGCGCCCGAACGTGGGATTTCGCTGGGGACGGTTTCTAAATTCAAGTTGGGACGGGGGGCAGCGGTAGTGCGCGGTTATCTTCCCGGAAAAAGCCGTCCCCAGCTCGGTGGGTCCGTTTAAAGTTTTGTTTGGGCTCCCGTTTCGCGGGGAAGCGCGTGCGCGTGGCGAGCCTGACCTCCCCGTGTCCCCCTCGCCCAGACCTTTCCAACGCCACCCGGGTGAAGGTGCTACGAGGTCCCGAAGTGGAGATGCCTGTCAATGAGCACCTTTTCCCAGCTTTGAATGCAGGTTTCCAGCTTCAGACAAAATGTGGCTCCAAACGTGCAGTTTTGCGCCCGAACGTGGGATTTCGCTGGGGACGGTTTCTAAATTCAAGTTGGGACGGGGGGCAGCGGTGTGCGCGGTTATCTTCCCGGAAAAAGCCGTCCCCAGCTCGGTGGGTCCGTTTAAAGTTTTGTTTGGGCTCCCGTTTCGCGGGGAAGCGCGTGCGCGTGGCGAGCCTGACCTCCCCGTGTCCCCCTCGCCCAGACCTTTCCAACGCCACCCGGGTGAAGGTGC
>NC_085021.1:217908-225408 GCF_963692335.1 Osmerus eperlanus
TGGCACTTTAGCCTCCAAAACCTAAGTCCATTTTGAATGGAAGTCAATGGGAGGATGCCCAGGGGCACTGCATCACAGGCACTTTAGCCTCCAAAACCTAAGTCCATTTTGAGTGGGAGTCAATGGGAGGATGCCCAGGGGCACTGCATCACAGGCACTTTAGCCTCCAAAACCTAAGTCCATTTTGAGTGGGAGTCAATGGGAGGATGCCCAGGGGCACGGGCACTGTAAACAGGGGATGCCCAGGGGCACGGGCACTGTAAGCAGGGGATGCCCAGGGGCACGTACTTCTTAAAGTGGGGTTATTTTGGTTTTAACACAGGGGGGGTGCTTAAGAGTGGGTGCACAGGGCCCCACGGTGATCAGGTAGTGCAGGGGGGTCCTCCCCGGAGGTGTGCTTGCCGCCCTGGGAGTGCTGTTCCCCGGGGAGGCCAAGAGTGTAGTGTTGTTCCCCGGGGCTCCCAAATTTTGCAGTGTGAGAGTGTGTTTGACTTGTTGAGTATTTTGTGGGTGTGAAATGCACCGTTTGGCGCCCGAAAGTGTGATTTTGCTGGGGATGGTTTTGTTCTTCAAGTGAGGGCAAGGGGCAGCGGTGTGTGCGGTTATTTTCCCCGAAAAAAGTGTCCCCATTTCGGTAGGCGTGTTTGAAATGTTGTTTCGCTCGCAGCGTCGGGGAAATGCGCGTGCGGCCGCGGGTCTCGATGTGCCCGTGTTCCCCTCGGGCATACCTATCCAACGAGCCCTGGGTGAAGGTGCTACGAGGTTCCTAAGTGGGGATGCCTGTACATGAAGCCCTTGTTCCCAGCTTTGAATGCACGTTTCCAGCTTGAGAGAAACGGGGGCTTAAAATTCACAGTTATTCGCCCGAACGTGGGATTTCGCTGGGGACGGTTTCTAAATTCAAGTTGGGACGGGGGGCAGCGGTGTGCGCGGTTATCTCCCCGGAAAAAGCCGTCCCCAGCTCGGTGGGTCCGTTTAAAGTTTTGTCTGGGCTCCCGTTTCGCGGGGAAGCGCGTGCGCGTGGCGAGCCTGACCTCCCCGTGTCCCCCTCGCCCAGACCTTTCCAACGCCACCCGGGTGAAGGTGCTACGAGGTCCCGAAGTGGAGATGCCTGTCAATGAGCACCTTTTCCCAGCTTTGAATGCACGTTTCCAGCTTCAGACAAAATGTGGCTCCAAACGTGCAGTTTTGCGCCCGAACGTGGGATTTCGCTGGGGACGGTTTCTAAATTCAAGTTGGCACGGGGGGCAGCGGTGTGTGTGGTTATTTTCCCAGGATTGATGATCCCCAATTCGGTAGCTCTGTTTAAAGTTTTGTTTGGGCTCCCGTTTCGCGGGGAAGCGCGTGCGCGTGGCGAGCCTGACCTCCCCGTGTCCCCCTCGCCCAGACCTTTCCAACGCCACCCGGGTGAAGGTGCTACGAGGTCCCGAAGTGGAGATGCCTGTCAATGAGCACCTTTTCCCAGCTTTGAATGCACGTTTCCAGCTTCAGACAAAATGTGGCTCCAAACGTGCAGTTTTGCGCCCGAACGTGGGATTTCGCTGGGGACGGTTTCTAAATTCAAGTTGGGACGGGGGGCAGCGGTGTGCGTGGTTATCTTCCCGGAAAAAGCCGTCCCCAGCTCGGTGGGTCCGTTTAAAGTTTTGTTTGGGCTCCCGTTTCGCGGGGAAGCGCGTGCGCGTGGCGAGCCTGACCTCCCCGTGTTCCCCTCGCCCAGACCTTTCCAACGCCACCCGGGTGAAGGTGCTACGAGGTCCCGAAGTGGAGATGCCTGTCAATGAGCACCTTTTCCCAGCTTTGAATGCAGGTTTCCAGCTTCAGACAAAATGTGGCTCCAAACGTGCAGTTTTGCGCCCGAACGTGGGATTTCGCTGGGGACGGTTTCTAAATTCAAGTTGGGACGGGGGGCAGCGGTGTGTGTGGTTATTTTCCCAGGATTGATGATCCCCAATTCGGTGGGTCCGTTTAAAGTTTTGTCTGGGCTCCCGTTTCGCGGGGAAGCGCGTGCGCGTGGCGAGCCTGACCTCCCCGTGTTCCCCTCGCCCAGACCTTTCCAACGCCACCCGGGTGAAGGTGCTACGAGGTCCCGAAGTGGAGATGCCTGTCAATGAGCACCTTTTCCCAGCTTTGAATGCAGGTTTCCAGCTTCAGACAAAATGTGGCTCCAAACGTGCAGTTTTGCGCCCGAACGTGGGATTTCGCTGGGGACGGTTTCTAAATTCAAGTTGGGACGGGGGGCAGCGGTGTGCGCGGTTATCTCCCCGGAAAAAGCCGTCCCCAGCTCGGTGGGTCCGTTTAAAGTTTTGTCTGGGCTCCCGTTTCGCGGGGAAGCGCGTGCGCGTGGCGAGCCTGACCTCCCCGTGTCCCCCTCGCCCAGACCTTTCCAACGCCACCCGGGTGAAGGTGCTACGAGGTCCCGAAGTGGAGATGCCTGTCAATGAGCACCTTTTCCCAGCTTTGAATGCACGTTTCCAGCTTCAGACAAAATGTGGCTCCAAACGTGCAGTTTTGCGCCCGAACGTGGGATTTCGCTGGGGACGGTTTCTAAATTCAAGTTGGGACGGGGGGCAGCGGTGTGTGTGGTTATTTTCCCAGGATTGATGATCCCCAATTCGGTGGGTCCGTTTAAAGTTTTGTCTGGGCTCCCGTTTCGCGGGGAAGCGCGTGCGCGTGGCGAGCCTGACCTCCCCGTGTTCCCCTCGCCCAGACCTTTCCAACGCCACCCGGGTGAAGGTGCTACGAGGTCCCGAAGTGGAGATGCCTGTCAATGAGCACCTTTTCCCAGCTTTGAATGCAGGTTTCCAGCTTCAGACAAAATGTGGCTCCAAACGTGCAGTTTTGCGCCCGAACGTGGGATTTCGCTGGGGACGGTTTCTAAATTCAAGTTGGCACGGGGGGCAGCGGTGTGTGTGGTTATTTTCCCAGGATTGATGATCCCCAATTCGGTAGCTCTGTTTAAAGTTTTGTTTGGGCTCCCGTTTCGCGGGGAAGCGCGTGCGCGTGGCGAGCCTGACCTCCCCGTGTCCCCCTCGCCCAGACCTTTCCAACGCCACCCGGGTGAAGGTGCTACGAGGTCCCGAAGTGGAGATGCCTGTCAATGAGCACCTTTTCCCAGCTTTGAATGCACGTTTCCAGCTTCAGACAAAATGTGGCTCCAAACGTGCAGTTTTGCGCTCCGAACGTGGGATTTCGCTGGGGACGGTTTCTAAATTCAAGTTGGGACGGGGGGCAGCGGTGTGCGTGGTTATCTTCCCGGAAAAAGCCGTCCCCAGCTCGGTGGGTCCGTTTAAAGTTTTGTCTGGGCTCCCGTTTCGCGGGGAAGCGCGTGCGCGTGGCGAGCCTGACCTCCCCGTGTTCCCCTCGCCCAGACCTTTCCAACGCCACCCGGGTGAAGGTGCTACGAGGTCCCGAAGTGGAGATGCCTGTCAATGAGCACCTTTTCCCAGCTTTGAATGCACGTTTCCAGCTTCAGACAAAATGTGGCTCCAAACGTGCAGTTTTGCGCCCGAACGTGGGATTTCGCTGGGGACGGTTTCTAAATTCAAGTTGGCACGGGGGGCAGCGGTGTGTGTGGTTATTTTCCCAGGATTGATGATCCCCAATTCGGTAGCTCTGTTTAAAGTTTTGTTTGGGCTCCCGTTTCGCGGGGAAGCGCGTGCGCGTGGCGAGCCTGACCTCCCCGTGTCCCCCTCGCCCAGACCTTTCCAACGCCACCCGGGTGAAGGTGCTACGAGGTCCCGAAGTGGAGATGCCTGTCAATGAGCACCTTTTCCCAGCTTTGAATGCACGTTTCCAGCTTCAGACAAAATGTGGCTCCAAACGTGCAGTTTTGCGCCCGAACGTGGGATTTCGCTGGGGACGGTTTCTAAATTCAAGTTGGGACGGGGGGCAGCGGTGTGCGTGGTTATCTTCCCGGAAAAAGCCGTCCCCAGCTCGGTGGGTCCGTTTAAAGTTTTGTCTGGGCTCCCGTTTCGCGGGGAAGCGCGTGCGCGTGGCGAGCCTGACCTCCCCGTGTTCCCCTCGCCCAGACCTTTCCAACGCCACCCGGGTGAAGGTGCTACGAGGTCCCGAAGTGGAGATGCCTGTCAATGAGCACCTTTTCCCAGCTTTGAATGCAGGTTTCCAGCTTCAGACAAAATGTGGCTCCAAACGTGCAGTTTTGCGCCCGAACGTGGGATTTCGCTGGGGACGGTTTCTAAATTCAAGTTGGCACGGGGGGCAGCGGTGTGTGTGGTTATTTTCCCAGGATTGATGATCCCCAATTCGGTAGCTCTGTTTAAAGTTTTGTTTGGGCTCCCGTTTCGCGGGGAAGCGCGTGCGCGTGGCGAGCCTGACCTCCCCGTGTCCCCCTCGCCCAGACCTTTCCAACGCCACCCGGGTGAAGGTGCTACGAGGTCCCGAAGTGGAGATGCCTGTCAATGAGCACCTTTTCCCAGCTTTGAATGCACGTTTCCAGCTTCAGACAAAATGTGGCTCCAAACGTGCAGTTTTGCGCTCCGAACGTGGGATTTCGCTGGGGACGGTTTCTAAATTCAAGTTGGGACGGGGGGCAGCGGTGTGCGTGGTTATCTTCCCGGAAAAAGCCGTCCCCAGCTCGGTGGGTCCGTTTAAAGTTTTGTTTGGGCTCCCGTTTCGCGGGGAAGCGCGTGCGCGTGGCGAGCCTGACCTCCCCGTGTTCCCCTCGCCCAGACCTTTCCAACGCCACCCGGGTGAAGGTGCTACGAGGTCCCGAAGTGGAGATGCCTGTCAATGAGCACCTTTTCCCAGCTTTGAATGCAGGTTTCCAGCTTCAGACAAAATGTGGCTCCAAACGTGCAGTTTTGCGCCCGAACGTGGGATTTCGCTGGGGACGGTTTCTAAATTCAAGTTGGGACGGGGGGCAGCGGTGTGTGTGGTTATTTTCCCAGGATTGATGATCCCCAATTCGGTGGGTCCGTTTAAAGTTTTGTCTGGGCTCCCGTTTCGCGGGGAAGCGCGTGCGCGTGGCGAGCCTGACCTCCCCGTGTTCCCCTCGCCCAGACCTTTCCAACGCCACCCGGGTGAAGGTGCTACGAGGTCCCGAAGTGGAGATGCCTGTCAATGAGCACCTTTTCCCAGCTTTGAATGCAGGTTTCCAGCTTCAGACAAAATGTGGCTCCAAACGTGCAGTTTTGCGCCCGAACGTGGGATTTCGCTGGGGACGGTTTCTAAATTCAAGTTGGGACGGGGGGCAGCGGTGTGTGTGGTTATTTTCCCAGGATTGATGATCCCCAATTCGGTGGGTCCGTTTAAAGTTTTGTCTGGGCTCCCGTTTCGCGGGGAAGCGCGTGCGCGTGGCGAGCCTGACCTCCCCGTGTTCCCCTCGCCCAGACCTTTCCAACGCCACCCGGGTGAAGGTGCTACGAGGTCCCGAAGTGGAGATGCCTGTCAATGAGCACCTTTTCCCAGCTTTGAATGCAGGTTTCCAGCTTCAGACAAAATGTGGCTCCAAACGTGCAGTTTTGCGCCCGAACGTGGGATTTCGCTGGGGACGGTTTCTAAATTCAAGTTGGGACGGGGGGCAGCGGTGTGCGCGGTTATCTCCCCGGAAAAAGCCGTCCCCAGCTCGGTGGGTCCGTTTAAAGTTTTGTCTGGGCTCCCGTTTCGCGGGGAAGCGCGTGCGCGTGGCGAGCCTGACCTCCCCGTGTCCCCCTCGCCCAGACCTTTCCAACGCCACCCGGGTGAAGGTGCTACGAGGTCCCGAAGTGGAGATGCCTGTCAATGAGCACCTTTTCCCAGCTTTGAATGCAGGTTTCCAGCTTCAGACAAAATGTGGCTCCAAACGTGCAGTTTTGCGCCCGAACGTGGGATTTCGCTGGGGACGGTTTCTAAATTCAAGTTGGGACGGGGGGCAGCGGTGTGCGCGGTTATCTTCCCGGAAAAAGCCGTCCCCAGCTCGGTGGGTCCGTTTAAAGTTTTGTTTGGGCTCCCGTTTCGCGGGGAAGCGCGTGCGCGTGGCGAGCCTGACCTCCCCGTGTCCCCCTCGCCCAGACCTTTCCAACGCCACCCGGGTGAAGGTGCTACGTGGTCCCGAAGTGGAGATGCCTGTCAATGAGCACCTTTTCCCAGCTTTGAATGCACGTTTCCAGCTTGAGAGAAACGGGGGCTTAAAATTCACAGTTATTCGCCCGAACGTGGGATTTCGCTGGGGACGGTTTCTAAATTCAAGTTGGGACGGGGGGCAGCGGTGTGCGCGGTTATCTCCCCGGAAAAAGCCGTCCCCAGCTCGGTGGGTCCGTTTAAAGTTTTGTCTGGGCTCCCGTTTCGCGGGGAAGCGCGTGCGCGTGGCGAGCCTGACCTCCCCGTGTCCCCCTCGCCCAGACCTTTCCAACGCCACCCGGGTGAAGGTGCTACGAGGTCCCGAAGTGGAGATGCCTGTCAATGAGCACCTTTTCCCAGCTTTGAATGCAGGTTTCCAGCTTCAGACAAAATGTGGCTCCAAACGTGCAGTTTTGCGCCCGAACGTGGGATTTCGCTGGGGACGGTTTCTAAATTCAAGTTGGGACGGGGGGCAGCGGTGTGCGCGGTTATCTTCCCGGAAAAAGCCGTCCCCAGCTCGGTGGGTCCGTTTAAAGTTTTGTTTGGGCTCCCGTTTCGCGGGGAAGCGCGTGCGCGTGGCGAGCCTGACCTCCCCGTGTCCCCCTCGCCCAGACCTTTCCAACGCCACCCGGGTGAAGGTGCTACGTGGTCCCGAAGTGGAGATGCCTGTCAATGAGCACCTTTTCCCAGCTTTGAATGCACGTTTCCAGCTTGAGAGAAACGGGGGCTTAAAATTCACAGTTATTCGCCCGAACGTGGGATTTCGCTGGGGACGGTTTCTAAATTCAAGTTGGGACGGGGGGCAGCGGTGTGCGCGGTTATCTCCCCGGAAAAAGCCGTCCCCAGCTCGGTGGGTCCGTTTAAAGTTTTGTCTGGGCTCCCGTTTCGCGGGGAAGCGCGTGCGCGTGGCGAGCCTGACCTCCCCGTGTCCCCCTCGCCCAGACCTTTCCAACGCCACCCGGGTGAAGGTGCTACGAGGTCCCGAAGTGGAGATGCCTGTCAATGAGCACCTTTTCCCAGCTTTGAATGCACGTTTCCAGCTTGAGAGAAACGGGGGCTTAAAATTCACAGTTATTCGCCCGAACGTGGGATTTCGCTGGGGACGGTTTCTAAATTCAAGTTGGGACGGGGGGCAGCGGTGTGTGTGGTTATTTTCCCAGGATTGATGATATCCAATTCGGTAGCTCTGTTTAAAGTTTTGTTTGGCTTTCCGTTTTCGTTGTGTAGCTCTGATTTCGCTGGGGATAGTTTTATACACTGCTTTAGAGTGGGGCACACACGTGAGAGTTGTTTTTTCATTGGAACTGACTATGGCCATTTCGGTGTAGACGTTTAACGTTTTCTTTCGCTTCCCGTTTCCGTTTTATCCAACCGATTCCGATAGGGACAGTTTTGTTATTTAAGTTGGAGTAGGGCGCGACGGCGTGCGTTGAAATTTTTCGC
>NC_085021.1:238949-248949 GCF_963692335.1 Osmerus eperlanus
CCAAAACCTAAGTCCACTTTGAATGAAGTCAATGGGAGGACTCCCAGGGGCACGGGCGCTGTGCTCTCCAAAACTAAGTCCATTTTGAATGGGAGTCAATGGGAGGACTCCCAGGGGCAACTGCATCACTGGCACTTTAGCCTCCAAAACCTAAGTCCATTTTGAGTGGGAGTCAATGGGAGGATGCCCAGGGGCACTGCATCACTGGCACTTTAGCCTCCAAAACCTAAGTCCATTTTGAGTGGGAGTCAATGGGAGGATGCCCAGGGGCACTGCATCACAGGCACTTTAGCCTCCAAAACCTAAGTCCATTTTGAGTGGGAGTCAATGGGAGGATGCCCAGGGGCACGGGCACTGTAAACAGGGGATGCCCAGGGGCACGGGCACTGTAAGCAGGGGATGCCCAGGGGCACGTACTTCTTAAAGTGGGGTTATTTTGGTTTAACACAGGGGGGGTGCTTAAGAGTGGGTGCACAGGGCCCCACGGTGATCAGGTAGTGCAGGGGGGTCCTCCCCGGAGGTGTGCTTGCCGCCCTGGGAGTGCTGTTCCCCGGGGAGGCCAAGAGTGTAGTGTTGTTCCCCGGGGCTCCCAAATTTTGCAGTGTGAGAGTGTGTTTGACTTGTTGAGTATTTTGTGGGTGTGAAATGCACCGTTTGGCGCCCGAAAGTGTGATTTTGCTGGGGATGGTTTTGTTCTTCAAGTGAGGGCAAGGGGCAGCGGTGTGTGCGGTTATTTTCCCGAAAAAAGTGTCCCCATTTCGGTAGGCGTGTTTGAAATGTTGTTTCGCTCGCAGAGTCGGGGAAATGCGCGTGCGGCCGCGGGTCTCGATGTGCCCGTGTTCCCCTCGGGCATACCTATCCAACGAGCCCTGGGTGAAGTGCTACGAGGTTCCTAAGTGGGGATGCCTGTACATGAAGCCCTTGTTCCCAGCTTTGAATGCACGTTTCCAGCTTGAGAGAAACGGGGGCTTAAAATTCACAGTTATTCGCCCGAACGTGGGATTTCGCTGGGGACGGTTTCTAAATTCAAGTTGGCACGGGGGGCAGCGGTGTGCGCGGTTATCTTCCCGGAAAAAGCCGTCCCAGCTCGGTGGGTCCGTTTAAAGTTTTGTTTGGGCTCCCGTTTCGCGGGGAAGCGCGTGCGCGTGGCGAGCCTGACCTCCCGTGTGCCCCTCGCCCAGACCTTTCCAACGCCACCCGGGTGAAGGTGCTACGAGGTCCCGAAGTGGAGATGCCTGTCAATGAGCACCTTTTCCCAGCTTTGAATGCAGGTTTCCAGCTTCAGACAAAATGTGGCTACCAAACGTGCAGTTTTGCGCTCCGAACGTGGGATTTCGCTGGGGACGGTTTCTAAATTCAAGTTGGCACGGGGGGCAGCGGTGTGCGCGGTTATCTTCCCGGAAAAAGCCGTCCCCAGCTCGGTGGGTCCGTTTAAAGTTTTGTTTGGGCTCCCGTTTCGCGGGAAGCGCGTGCGCGTGGCGAGCCTGACCTCCCCGTGTGCCCCTCGCCCAGACCTTTCCAACGCCACCCGGGTGAAGGTGCTACGAGGTCCCGAAGTGGAGATGCCTGTCAATGAGCACCTTTTCCCAGCTTTGAATGCAGGTTTCCAGCTTCAGACAAAATGTGGCTCCAAACGTGCAGTTTTGCGCCCGAACGTGGGATTTCGCTGGGGACGGTTTCTAAATTCAAGTTGGCACGGGGGGCAGCGGTGTGTGTGGTTATTTTCCCAGATTGATGATCCCCAATTCGGTGGGTCCGTTTAAAGTTTTGTTTGGGCTCCCGTTTCGCGGGGAAGCGCGTGCGCGTGGCGAGCCTGACCTCCCCGTGTGCCCCTCGCCCAGACCTTTCCAACGCCACCCGGGTGAAGGTGCTACGAGGTCCCGAAGTGGAGATGCCTGTCAATGAGCACCTTTTCCCAGCTTTGAATGCAGGTTTCCAGCTTCAGACAAAATGTGGCTCCCAACGTGCAGTTTTGCGCCCGAACGTGGGATTTCGCTGGGGACGGTTTCTAAATTCAAGTTGGCACGGGGGGCAGCGGTGTGTGTGGTTATTTTCCCAGGATTGATGATCCCCAATTCGGTGGGTCCGTTTAAAGTTTTGTTTGGGCTCCCGTTTCGCGGGGAAGCGCGTGCGCGTGGCGAGCCTGACCTCCCCGTGTGCCCCTCGCCCAGACCTTTCCAACGCCACCCGGTGAAGGTGCTACGAGGTCCCGAAGTGGAGATGCCTGTCAATGAGCACCTTTTCCCAGCTTTGAATGCAGGTTTCCAGCTTCAGACAAAATGTGGCTCCAAACGTGCAGTTTTGCGCCGAACGTGGGATTTCGCTGGGGACGGTTTCTAAATTCAAGTTGGCACGGGGGGCAGCGGTGTGCGCGGTTATCTTCCCGGAAAAAGCCGTCCCCAGCTCGGTGGGTCCGTTTAAAGTTTTGTTTGGGCTCCCGTTTCGCGGGAAGCGCGTGCGCGTGGCGAGCCTGACCTCCCCGTGTGCCCCTCGCCAGACCTTTCAACGCCACCCGGGTGAAGGTGCTACGAGGTCCCGAAGTGGAGATGCCTGTCAATGAGCACCTTTTCCCAGCTTGAATGCAGGTTTCCAGCTTCAGACAAAATGTGGCTCCAACGTGCAGTTTTGCGCCCGAACGTGGGATTTCGCTGGGGACGGTTTCTAATTCAAGTTGGCACGGGGGGCAGCGGTGTGTGTGGTTATTTTCCCAGGATTGATGATCCCCAATTCGGTGGGTCCGTTTAAAGTTTTGTTTGGGCTCCCGTTTCGCGGGGAAGCGCGCGTGCGCGTGGCGAGCCTGACCTCCCCGTGTGCCCCTCGCCCAGACCTTTCCAACGCCACCCGGGTGAAGGTGCTACGAGGTCCCGAAGTGGAGATGCCTGTCAATGAGCACCTTTTCCCAGCTTTGAATGCAGTTTCCAGCTTCAGACAAAATGTGGCTCCAAACGTGCAGTTTTGCGCCCGAACGTGGGATTTCGCTGGGGACGGTTTCTAAATTCAAGTTGGCACGGGGGGCAGCGGTGTGTGCGCGGTTATCTTCCCGGAAAAAGCCGTCCCCAGCTCGGTGGGTCCGTTTAAAGTTTTGTTTGGGCTCCCGTTTCGCGGGGAAGCGCGTGCGCGTGGCGAGCCTGACCTCCCCGTGTGCCCCTCGCCAGACCTTTCCAACGCCACCCGGGTGAAGGTGCTACGAGGTCCCGAAGTGGAGATGCCTGTCAATGAGCACCTTTTCCCAGCTTTGAATGCAGGTTTCCAGCTTCAGACAAAATGTGGCTCCAAACGTGCAGTTTTGCGCCCGAACGTGGGATTTCGCTGGGGACGGTTTCTAATTCAAGTTGGCACGGGGGGCAGCGGTGTGTGTGGTTATTTTCCCAGATTGATGATCCCCAATTCGGTGGGTCCGTTTAAAGTTTTGTTTGGGCTCCCGTTTCGCGGGGAAGCGCGTGCGCGTGGCGAGCCTGACCTCCCCGTGTCCCCCTCGCCCAGACCTTTCCACGCCACCCGGGTGAAGGTGCTACGAGGTCCCGAAGTGGAGATGCCTGTCAATGAGCACCTTTTCCCAGCTTTGAATGCACGTTTCCAGCTTCAGACAAAATGTGGCTCCAACGTGCAGTTTTGCGCCCGAACGTGGGATTTCGCTGGGGACGGTTTCTAATTCAAGTTGGCACGGGGGGCAGCGGTGTGCGTGGTTATTTTCCCAGGATTGATGATCCCCAATTCGGTGGGTCCGTTTAAAGTTTTGTTTGGGCTCCCGTTTCGCGGGGAAGCGCGTGCGCGTGGCGAGCCTGACCTCCCCGTGTGCCCCTCGCCCAGACCTTTCCAACGCCACCCGGGTGAAGGTGCTACGAGGTCCCGAAGTGGAGATGCCTGTCAATGAGCACCTTTTCCCAGCTTTGAATGCAGGTTTCCAGCTTCAGACAAAATGTGGCTCCAAACGTGCAGTTTTGCGCCCGAACGTGGGATTTCGCTGGGACGGTTTCTAAATTCAAGTTGGCACGGGGGGCAGCGGTGTGTGTGGTTATTTTCCAGGATTGATGATCCCCAATTCGGTGGGTCCGTTTAAAGTTTTGTTTGGGCTCCCGTTTCGCGGGAAGCGCGTGCGCGTGGCGAGCCTGACCTCCCCGTGTGCCCCTCGCCCAGACCTTTCCAACGCCACCCGGGTGAAGGTGCTACGAGGTCCCGAAGTGGAGATGCCTGTCAATGAGCACCTTTTCCCAGCTTTGAATGCAGGTTTCCAGCTTCAGACAAAATGTGGCTCCAAACGTGCAGTTTTGCGCACCGAACGTGGGATTTCGCTGGGACGGTTTCTAAATTCAAGTTGGCACGGGGGGCAGCGGTGTGCGCGGTTATCTTCCCGAAAAAGCCGTCCCCAGCTCGGTGGGTCCGTTTAAAGTTTTGTTTGGGCTCCCGTTTCGCGGGGAAGCGCGTGCGCGTGGCGAGCCTGACCTCCCCGTGTGCCCCTCGCCCAGACCTTTCCAACGGCCACCCGGGTGAAGGTGCTACGAGGTCCCGAAGTGGAGATGCCTGTCAATGAGCACCTTTTCCCAGCTTTGAATGCAGGTTTCCAGCTTCAGACAAAATGTGGCTCCAAACGTGCAGTTTTGCGCCCGAACGTGGGATTTCGCTGGGGACGGTTTCTAAATTCAAGTTGGCACGGGGGGCAGCGGTGTGTGTGGTTATTTTCCCAGGATTGATGATCCCCAATTCGGTGGGTCCGTTTAAAGTTTTGTTTGGGCTCCCGTTTCGCGGGGAAGCGCGTGCGTCGTGGCGAGCCTGACCTCCCCGTGTCCCCCTCGCCCAGACCTTTCCAACGCCACCCGGGTGAAGGTGCTACGAGGTCCCGAAGTGGAGATGCCTGTCAATGAGCACCTTTTCCAGCTTTGAATGCACGTTTCCAGCTTCAGACAAAATGTGGCTCCAAACGTGCAGTTTTGCGCTCCGAACGTGGGATTTCGCTGGGGACGGTTTCTAAATTCAAGTTGGCACGGGGGGCAGCGGTGTGCGTGGTTATTTTCCCAGGATTGATGATCCCCAATTCGGTGGGTCCGTTTAAAGTTTTGTTTGGGCTCCCGTTTCGCGGGGAAGCGCGTGCGCGTGGCGAGCCTGACCTCCCCGTGTGCCCCTCGCCCAGACCTTTCCAACGCCACCCGGGTGAAGGTGCTACGAGGTCCCGAAGTGGAGATGCCTGTCAATGAGCACCTTTTCCAGCTTTGAATGCAGGTTTCCAGCTTCAGACAAATGTGGCTCCAAACGTGCAGTTTTGCGCCCGAACGTGGGATTTCGCTGGGGACGGTTTCTAAATTCAAGTTGGCACGGGGGGCAGCGGTGTGTGTGGTTATTTTCCCAGGATTGATGATCCCCAATTCGGTGGGTCCGTTTAAAGTTTTGTTTGGGCTCCCGTTTCGCGGGGAAGCGCGTGCGCGTGGCGAGCCTGACCTCCCCGTGTCCCCCTCGCCCAGACCTTTCCAACGCCACCCGGGTGAAGGTGCTACGAGGTCCCGAAGTGGAGATGCCTGTCAATGAGCACCTTTTCCCAGCTTTGAATGCACGTTTCCAGCTTCAGACAAAATGTGGCTCCAAACGTGCAGTTTTGCGCCCGAACGTGGGATTTCGCTGGGGACGGTTTCTAATTCAAGTTGGCACGGGGGGCAGCGGTGTGTGTGGTTATTTTCCCAGGATTGATGATCCCCAATTCGGTGGGTCCGTTTAAGTTTTGTTTGGGCTCCCGTTTCGCGGGGAAGCGCGTGCGCGTGGCGAGCCTGACCTCCCGTGTCCCCCTCGCCCAGACCTTTCCAACGCCACCCGGGTGAAGGTGCTACGAGGTCCCGAAGTGGAGATGCCTGTCAATGAGCACCTTTTCCCAGCTTTGAATGCACGTTTCCAGCTTCAGACAAAATGTGGCTCCAAACGTGCAGTTTTGCGCCCGAACGTGGGATTTCGCTGGGGACGGTTTCTAAATTCAAGTTGGCACGGGGGGCAGCGGTGTGCGTGGTTATTTTCCCAGGATTGATGATCCCCAATTCGGTGGGTCCGTTTAAAGTTTTGTTTGGGCTCCCGTTTCGCGGGGAAGCGCGTGCGCGTGGCGAGCCTGACCTCCCCGTGTGCCCCTCGCCCAGACCTTTCCAACGCCACCCGGGTGAAGGTGCTACGAGGTCCCGAAGTGGAGATGCCTGTCAATGAGCACCTTTTCCCAGCTTTGAATGCACGTTTCCAGCTTCAGACAAAATGTGGCTCCAAACGTGCAGTTTTGCGCCCGAACGTGGGATTTCGCTGGGGACGGTTTCTAAATTCAAGTTGGCACGGGGGGCAGCGGTGTGTGTGGTTATTTTCCCAGGATTGATGATCCCCAATTCGGTGGGTCCGTTTAAAGTTTTGTTTGGGCTCCCGTTTCGCGGGGAAGCGCGTGCGCGTGGCGAGCCTGACCTCCCCGTGTCCCCCTCGCCCAGACCTTTCCAACGCCACCCGGGTGAAGTGCTACGAGGTCCCGAAGTGGAGATGCCTGTCAATGAGCACCTTTTCCCAGCTTTGAATGCACGTTTCCAGCTTCAGACAAAATGTGGCTCCAAACGTGCAGTTTTGCGCTCCGAACGTGGATTTCGCTGGGGACGGTTTCTAATTCAAGTTGGCACGGGGGGCAGCGGTGGTGTGTGGTTATTTTCCCAGGATTGATGATCCCCAATTCGGTGGGTCCGTTTAAAGTTTTGTTTGGGCTCCCGTTTCGCGGGGAAGCGCGTGCGCGTGGCGAGCCTGACCTCCCCGTGTGCCCCTCGCCAGACCTTTCCAACGCCACCCGGGTGAAGGTGCTACGAGGTCCCGAAGTGGAGATGCCTGTCAATGAGCACCTTTTCCCAGCTTTGAATGCACGTTTCCAGCTTCAGACAAAATGTGGCTCCAAACGTGCAGTTTTGCGCCCGAACGTGGGATTTCGCTGGGGACGGTTTCTAAATTCAAGTTGGCACGGGGGGCAGCGGTGTGCGCGGTTATCTTCCCGGAAAAAGCCGTCCCCAGCTCGGTGGGGTCCGTTTAAAGTTTTGTTTGGGCTCCGTTTCGCGGGGAAGCGCGTGCGCGTGGCGAGCCTGACCTCCCCGTGTGCCCTCGCCCAGACCTTTCCAACGCCACCGGGTGAAGGTGCTACGAGGTCCCGAAGTGGAGATGCCTGTCAATGAGCACCTTTTCCCAGCTTTGAATGCAGGTTTCCAGCTTCAGACAAAATGTGGCTCCAAACGTGCAGTTTTTGCGCCCGAACGTGGGATTTCGCTGGGGACGGTTTCTAAATTCAAGTTGGCACGGGGGGCAGCGGTGTGTGTGGTTATTTTCCCAGGATTGATGATCCCCAATTCGGTGGGTCCGTTTAAAGTTTTGTTTGGGCTCCCGTTTCGCGGGGAAGCGCGTGCGCGTGGCGAGCCTGACCTCCCCGTGTGCCCCTCGCCCAGACCTTTCAACGCCACCCGGGTGAAGGTGCTACGAGGTCCCGAAGTGGAGATGCCTGTCAATGAGCACCTTTTCCCAGCTTTGAATGCAGGTTTCCAGCTTCAGAGCTTCAGACAAAATGTGGCTCCAAACGTGCAGTTTTGCGCCCGAACGTGGGATTTCGCTGGGGACGGTTTCTAAATTCAAGTTGGCACGGGGGGCAGCGGTGTGTGTGGTTATTTTCCCAGGATTGATGATCCCCAATTCGGTGGGTCCGTTTAAAGTTTTGTTTGGGCTCCCGTTTCGCGGGGAAGCGCGTGCGCGTGGCGAGCCTGACCTCCCCGTGTCCCCCTCGCCCAGACCTTTCCAACGCCACCCGGGTGAAGGTGCTACGAGGTCCCGAAGTGGAGATGCCTGTCAATGAGCACCTTTTCCCAGCTTTGAATGCACGTTTCCAGCTTCAGACAAAATGTGGCTCCAAACGTGCAGTTTTGCGCCCGAACGTGGGATTTCGCTGGGGACGGTTTCTAAATTCAAGTTGGCACGGGGGGCAGCGGTGTGCGTGGTTATTTTCCCAGGATTGATGATCCCCAATTCGGTGGGTCCGTTTAAAGTTTTGTTTGGGCTCCCGTTTCGCGGGGAAGCGCGTGCGCGTGGCGAGCCTGACCTCCCCGTGTGCCCCTCGCCCAGACCTTTCCAACGCCACCCGGGTGAAGGTGCTACGAGGTCCCGAAGTGGAGATGCCTGTCAATGAGCACCTTTTCCCAGCTTTGAATGCACGTTTCCAGCTTCAGACAAAATGTGGCTCCAAACGTGCAGTTTTGCGCCCGAACGTGGGATTTCGCTGGGGACGGTTTCTAAATTCAAGTTGGCACGGGGGGCAGCGGTGTGTGTGGTTATTTTCCCAGGATTGATGATCCCCAATTCGGTGGGTCCGTTTAAAGTTTTGTTTGGGCTCCCGTTTCGCGGGGAAGCGCGTGCGCGTGGCGAGCCTGACCTCCCCGTGTCCCCCTCGCCCAGACCTTTCCAACGCCACCCGGGTGAAGGTGCTACGAGGTCCCGAAGTGGAGATGCCTGTCAATGAGCACCTTTTCCCAGCTTTGAATGCACGTTTCCAGCTTCAGACAAAATGTGGCTCCAAACGTGCAGTTTTGCGCCCGAACGTGGGATTTCGCTGGGGACGGTTTCTAAATTCAAGTTGGCACGGGGGGCAGCGGTGTGCGTGGTTATTTTCCCAGGATTGATGATCCCCAATTCGGTGGGTCCGTTTAAAGTTTTGTTTGGGCTCCCGTTTCGCGGGGAAGCGCGTGCGCGTGGCGAGCCTGACCTCCCCGTGTGCCCCTCGCCCAGACCTTTCCAACGCCACCCGGGTGAAGGTGCTACGAGGTCCCGAAGTGGAGATGCCTGTCAATGAGCACCTTTTCCCAGCTTTGAATGCACGTTTCCAGCTTGAGAGAAACGGGGGCTTAAAATTCACAGTTATTCGCCCGAACGTGGGATTTCGCTGGGGACGGTTTCTAAATTCAAGTTGGCACGGGGGGCAGCGGTGTGTGTGGTTATTTTCCCAGGATTGATGATATCCAATTCGGTGGGTCCGTTTAAAGTTTTGTTTGGCTTCCCGTTTTCGTTGTGTAGCTCTGATTTCACTGGGGATAGTTTTATACACTGCTTTAGAGTGGGGCACACACGTGAGAGTTGTTTTTTCATTGGAACTGACTATGGCCATTTCGGTGTAGACGTTTAACGTTTTCTTTCGCTTCCCGTTTCCGTTTTATCCAACCGATTTCGATAGGGACAGTTTTGTTATTTAAGTTGGAGTGGGGCGCGACGGCGTGCGTTGAAATTTTTCGCCGGTTTCAGCTCCGTTCACGGTTGTAGCTCCGTTTGAAGTTTTCTTTCGCTTCCGGTTTCGCGCACGCGCACGTGCGCGTTATAAGTCCCGGTTTTCCGTGTGCCCCCGGTTAATACCTTTCGAATGAGCCTATTTTGATCAAAATCCGTTCGGCGGAACCGAAAATGAGCTCGAAAAACGGTTTTCCCAGCTTCCCAATGCATTTCCCAGCTTCTGATTTACAAGCGTAACATTGTCGCGACCCCCAGTCCACCAGACAGCTACCATAGAGTATATAAGTCATCCTGGGAAAATGAATGGAAGTCAATGGCAGTATGACTTTACAGTGGTTTTGCCCATACCACACAAGCCCAATGAACCATGTGCACCACATGTGTCTCCCGCTCGCGGGTGAAAACGTATCCGCCATGAGAGGCACTCGGGGCGGGCACCCGATGGGGCACGAGACCCCCCCACCCCTGGTGGTCAAAAAAAGTTAAAGTTTTTTTTCGCTTTCCTCCAGGCGCCTACTTGGCTCCGGGGCGCCCCAGAATCATGCCCCCCGACCCCGGCACCACCCGGGGGGCCGATGGGGGCCCTTTTTTTGAAAAATTTTTTTTTTCCATATTTGAAGCCCCGGCACAGGCTAGACCCATACCCCGACCCCGGGCACCCGCGAGCGGCCGGTAGGTGGCGTGTTTTGGGTCATTTTTTTTTTTTTGGCCGTTCTGAAGCTCCAGCGAGTCCCTGAGCCATACCCCG
>NC_085021.1:258949-266449 GCF_963692335.1 Osmerus eperlanus
GTTTCTAAATTCAAGTTGGCACGGGGGGCAGCGGTGTGCGTGGTTATTTTCCCAGGATTGATGATCCCCAATTCGGTGGGTCCGTTTAAAGTTTTGTTTGGGCTCCCGTTTCGCGGGGAAGCGCGTGCGCGTGGCGAGCCTGACCTCCCCGTGTCCCCCTCGCCCAGACCTTTCCAACGCCACCCGGGTGAAGGTGCTACGAGGTCCCGAAGTGGAGATGCCTGTCAATGAGCACCTTTTCCCAGCTTTGAATGCAGGTTTCCAGCTTCAGACAAAATGTGGCTCCAAACGTGCAGTTTTGCGCCCGAACGTGGGATTTCGCTGGGGACGGTTTCTAAATTCAAGTTGGCACGGGGGGCAGCGGTGTGCGCGGTTATCTTCCCGGAAAAAGCCGTCCCCAGCTCGGTGGGTCCGTTTAAAGTTTTGTTTGGGCTCCCGTTTCGCGGGGAAGCGCGTGCGCGTGGCGAGCCTGACCTCCCCGTGTGCCCCTCGCCCAGACCTTTCCAACGCCACCCGGGTGAAGGTGCTACGAGGTCCCGAAGTGGAGATGCCTGTCAATGAGCACCTTTTCCCAGCTTTGAATGCAGGTTTCCAGCTTCAGACAAAATGTGGCTCCAAACGTGCAGTTTTGCGCCCGAACGTGGGATTTCGCTGGGGACGGTTTCTAAATTCAAGTTGGCACGGGGGGCAGCGGTGTGTGTGGTTATTTTCCCAGGATTGATGATCCCCAATTCGGTGGGTCCGTTTAAAGTTTTGTTTGGGCTCCCGTTTCGCGGGGAAGCGCGTGCGCGTGGCGAGCCTGACCTCCCCGTGTCCCCCTCGCCCAGACCTTTCCAACGCCACCCGGGTGAAGGTGCTACGAGGTCCCGAAGTGGAGATGCCTGTCAATGAGCACCTTTTCCCAGCTTTGAATGCACGTTTCCAGCTTCAGACAAAATGTGGCTCCAAACGTGCAGTTTTGCGCCCGAACGTGGGATTTCGCTGGGGACGGTTTCTAAATTCAAGTTGGCACGGGGGGCAGCGGTGTGCGCGGTTATCTTCCCGGAAAAAGCCGTCCCCAGCTCGGTGGGTCCGTTTAAAGTTTTGTTTGGGCTCCCGTTTCGCGGGGAAGCGCGTGCGCGTGGCGAGCCTGACCTCCCCGTGTGCCCCTCGCCCAGACCTTTCCAACGCCACCCGGGTGAAGGTGCTACGAGGTCCCGAAGTGGAGATGCCTGTCAATGAGCACCTTTTCCCAGCTTTGAATGCAGGTTTCCAGCTTCAGACAAAATGTGGCTCCAAACGTGCAGTTTTGCGCCCGAACGTGGGATTTCGCTGGGGACGGTTTCTAAATTCAAGTTGGCACGGGGGGCAGCGGTGTGCGCGGTTATCTTCCCGGAAAAAGCCGTCCCCAGCTCGGTGGGTCCGTTTAAAGTTTTGTTTGGGCTCCCGTTTCGCGGGGAAGCGCGTGCGCGTGGCGAGCCTGACCTCCCCGTGTGCCCCTCGCCCAGACCTTTCCAACGCCACCCGGGTGAAGGTGCTACGAGGTCCCGAAGTGGAGATGCCTGTCAATGAGCACCTTTTCCCAGCTTTGAATGCAGGTTTCCAGCTTCAGACAAAATGTGGCTCCAAACGTGCAGTTTTGCGCCCGAACGTGGGATTTCGCTGGGGACGGTTTCTAAATTCAAGTTGGCACGGGGGGCAGCGGTGTGTGTGGTTATTTTCCCAGGATTGATGATCCCCAATTCGGTGGGTCCGTTTAAAGTTTTGTTTGGGCTCCCGTTTCGCGGGGAAGCGCGTGCGCGTGGCGAGCCTGACCTCCCCGTGTGCCCCTCGCCCAGACCTTTCCAACGCCACCCGGGTGAAGGTGCTACGAGGTCCCGAAGTGGAGATGCCTGTCAATGAGCACCTTTTCCCAGCTTTGAATGCACGTTTCCAGCTTCAGACAAAATGTGGCTCCAAACGTGCAGTTTTGCGCCCGAACGTGGGATTTCGCTGGGGACGGTTTCTAAATTCAAGTTGGCACGGGGGGCAGCGGTGTGCGCGGTTATCTTCCCGGAAAAAGCCGTCCCCAGCTCGGTGGGTCCGTTTAAAGTTTTGTTTGGGCTCCCGTTTCGCGGGGAAGCGCGTGCGCGTGGCGAGCCTGACCTCCCCGTGTGCCCCTCGCCCAGACCTTTCCAACGCCACCCGGGTGAAGGTGCTACGAGGTCCCGAAGTGGAGATGCCTGTCAATGAGCACCTTTTCCCAGCTTTGAATGCAGGTTTCCAGCTTCAGACAAAATGTGGCTCCAAACGTGCAGTTTTGCGCCCGAACGTGGGATTTCGCTGGGGACGGTTTCTAAATTCAAGTTGGCACGGGGGGCAGCGGTGTGCGCGGTTATCTTCCCGGAAAAAGCCGTCCCCAGCTCGGTGGGTCCGTTTAAAGTTTTGTTTGGGCTCCCGTTTCGCGGGGAAGCGCGTGCGCGTGGCGAGCCTGACCTCCCCGTGTGCCCCTCGCCCAGACCTTTCCAACGCCACCCGGGTGAAGGTGCTACGAGGTCCCGAAGTGGAGATGCCTGTCAATGAGCACCTTTTCCCAGCTTTGAATGCAGGTTTCCAGCTTCAGACAAAATGTGGCTCCAAACGTGCAGTTTTGCGCCCGAACGTGGGATTTCGCTGGGGACGGTTTCTAAATTCAAGTTGGCACGGGGGGCAGCGGTGTGTGTGGTTATTTTCCCAGGATTGATGATCCCCAATTCGGTGGGTCCGTTTAAAGTTTTGTTTGGGCTCCCGTTTCGCGGGGAAGCGCGTGCGCGTGGCGAGCCTGACCTCCCCGTGTGCCCCTCGCCCAGACCTTTCCAACGCCACCCGGGTGAAGGTGCTACGAGGTCCCGAAGTGGAGATGCCTGTCAATGAGCACCTTTTCCCAGCTTTGAATGCACGTTTCCAGCTTCAGACAAAATGTGGCTCCAAACGTGCAGTTTTGCGCCCGAACGTGGGATTTCGCTGGGGACGGTTTCTAAATTCAAGTTGGCACGGGGGGCAGCGGTGTGCGCGGTTATCTTCCCGGAAAAAGCCGTCCCCAGCTCGGTGGGTCCGTTTAAAGTTTTGTTTGGGCTCCCGTTTCGCGGGGAAGCGCGTGCGCGTGGCGAGCCTGACCTCCCCGTGTGCCCCTCGCCCAGACCTTTCCAACGCCACCCGGGTGAAGGTGCTACGAGGTCCCGAAGTGGAGATGCCTGTCAATGAGCACCTTTTCCCAGCTTTGAATGCAGGTTTCCAGCTTCAGACAAAATGTGGCTCCAAACGTGCAGTTTTGCGCCCGAACGTGGGATTTCGCTGGGGACGGTTTCTAAATTCAAGTTGGCACGGGGGGCAGCGGTGTGCGCGGTTATCTTCCCGGAAAAAGCCGTCCCCAGCTCGGTGGGTCCGTTTAAAGTTTTGTTTGGGCTCCCGTTTCGCGGGGAAGCGCGTGCGCGTGGCGAGCCTGACCTCCCCGTGTGCCCCTCGCCCAGACCTTTCCAACGCCACCCGGGTGAAGGTGCTACGAGGTCCCGAAGTGGAGATGCCTGTCAATGAGCACCTTTTCCCAGCTTTGAATGCAGGTTTCCAGCTTCAGACAAAATGTGGCTCCAAACGTGCAGTTTTGCGCCCGAACGTGGGATTTCGCTGGGGACGGTTTCTAAATTCAAGTTGGCACGGGGGGCAGCGGTGTGTGTGGTTATTTTCCCAGGATTGATGATCCCCAATTCGGTGGGTCCGTTTAAAGTTTTGTTTGGGCTCCCGTTTCGCGGGGAAGCGCGTGCGCGTGGCGAGCCTGACCTCCCCGTGTGCCCCTCGCCCAGACCTTTCCAACGCCACCCGGGTGAAGGTGCTACGAGGTCCCGAAGTGGAGATGCCTGTCAATGAGCACCTTTTCCCAGCTTTGAATGCACGTTTCCAGCTTCAGACAAAATGTGGCTCCAAACGTGCAGTTTTGCGCCCGAACGTGGGATTTCGCTGGGGACGGTTTCTAAATTCAAGTTGGCACGGGGGGCAGCGGTGTGCGCGGTTATCTTCCCGGAAAAAGCCGTCCCCAGCTCGGTGGGTCCGTTTAAAGTTTTGTTTGGGCTCCCGTTTCGCGGGGAAGCGCGTGCGCGTGGCGAGCCTGACCTCCCCGTGTGCCCCTCGCCCAGACCTTTCCAACGCCACCCGGGTGAAGGTGCTACGAGGTCCCGAAGTGGAGATGCCTGTCAATGAGCACCTTTTCCCAGCTTTGAATGCAGGTTTCCAGCTTCAGACAAAATGTGGCTCCAAACGTGCAGTTTTGCGCCCGAACGTGGGATTTCGCTGGGGACGGTTTCTAAATTCAAGTTGGCACGGGGGGCAGCGGTGTGCGCGGTTATCTTCCCGGAAAAAGCCGTCCCCAGCTCGGTGGGTCCGTTTAAAGTTTTGTTTGGGCTCCCGTTTCGCGGGGAAGCGCGTGCGCGTGGCGAGCCTGACCTCCCCGTGTGCCCCTCGCCCAGACCTTTCCAACGCCACCCGGGTGAAGGTGCTACGAGGTCCCGAAGTGGAGATGCCTGTCAATGAGCACCTTTTCCCAGCTTTGAATGCAGGTTTCCAGCTTCAGACAAAATGTGGCTCCAAACGTGCAGTTTTGCGCCCGAACGTGGGATTTCGCTGGGGACGGTTTCTAAATTCAAGTTGGCACGGGGGGCAGCGGTGTGCGCGGTTATCTTCCCGGAAAAAGCCGTCCCCAGCTCGGTGGGTCCGTTTAAAGTTTTGTTTGGGCTCCCGTTTCGCGGGGAAGCGCGTGCGCGTGGCGAGCCTGACCTCCCCGTGTGCCCCTCGCCCAGACCTTTCCAACGCCACCCGGGTGAAGGTGCTACGAGGTCCCGAAGTGGAGATGCCTGTCAATGAGCACCTTTTCCCAGCTTTGAATGCAGGTTTCCAGCTTCAGACAAAATGTGGCTCCAAACGTGCAGTTTTGCGCCCGAACGTGGGATTTCGCTGGGGACGGTTTCTAAATTCAAGTTGGCACGGGGGGCAGCGGTGTGTGTGGTTATTTTCCCAGGATTGATGATCCCCAATTCGGTGGGTCCGTTTAAAGTTTTGTTTGGGCTCCCGTTTCGCGGGGAAGCGCGTGCGCGTGGCGAGCCTGACCTCCCCGTGTGCCCCTCGCCCAGACCTTTCCAACGCCACCCGGGTGAAGGTGCTACGAGGTCCCGAAGTGGAGATGCCTGTCAATGAGCACCTTTTCCCAGCTTTGAATGCAGGTTTCCAGCTTCAGACAAAATGTGGCTCCAAACGTGCAGTTTTGCGCCCGAACGTGGGATTTCGCTGGGGACGGTTTCTAAATTCAAGTTGGCACGGGGGGCAGCGGTGTGCTCGGTTATCTTCCCGGAAAAAGCCGTCCCCAGCTCGGTGGGTCCGTTTAAAGTTTTGTTTGGGCTCCCGTTTCGCGGGGAAGCGCGTGCGCGTGGCGAGCCTGACCTCCCCGTGTGCCCCTCGCCCAGACCTTTCCAACGCCACCCGGGTGAAGGTGCTACGAGGTCCCGAAGTGGAGATGCCTGTCAATGAGCACCTTTTCCCAGCTTTGAATGCAGGTTTCCAGCTTCAGACAAAATGTGGCTCCAAACGTGCAGTTTTGCGCCCGAACGTGGGATTTCGCTGGGGACGGTTTCTAAATTCAAGTTGGCACGGGGGGCAGCGGTGTGTGTGGTTATTTTCCCAGGATTGATGATCCCCAATTCGGTGGGTCCGTTTAAAGTTTTGTTTGGGCTCCCGTTTCGCGGGGAAGCGCGTGCGCGTGGCGAGCCTGACCTCCCCGTGTCCCCCTCGCCCAGACCTTTCCAACGCCACCCGGGTGAAGGTGCTACGAGGTCCCGAAGTGGAGATGCCTGTCAATGAGCACCTTTTCCCAGCTTTGAATGCACGTTTCCAGCTTCAGACAAAATGTGGCTCCAAACGTGCAGTTTTGCGCCCGAACGTGGGATTTCGCTGGGGACGGTTTCTAAATTCAAGTTGGCACGGGGGGCAGCGGTGTGCGTGGTTATTTTCCCAGGATTGATGATCCCCAATTCGGTGGGTCCGTTTAAAGTTTTGTTTGGGCTCCCGTTTCGCGGGGAAGCGCGTGCGCGTGGCGAGCCTGACCTCCCCGTGTGCCCCTCGCCCAGACCTTTCCAACGCCACCCGGGTGAAGGTGCTACGAGGTCCCGAAGTGGAGATGCCTGTCAATGAGCACCTTTTCCCAGCTTTGAATGCAGGTTTCCAGCTTCAGACAAAATGTGGCTCCAAACGTGCAGTTTTGCGCCCGAACGTGGGATTTCGCTGGGGACGGTTTCTAAATTCAAGTTGGCACGGGGGGCAGCGGTGTGTGTGGTTATTTTCCCAGGATTGATGATCCCCAATTCGGTGGGTCCGTTTAAAGTTTTGTTTGGGCTCCCGTTTCGCGGGGAAGCGCGTGCGCGTGGCGAGCCTGACCTCCCCGTGTCCCCCTCGCCCAGACCTTTCCAACGCCACCCGGGTGAAGGTGCTACGAGGTCCCGAAGTGGAGATGCCTGTCAATGAGCACCTTTTCCCAGCTTTGAATGCACGTTTCCAGCTTCAGACAAAATGTGGCTCCAAACGTGCAGTTTTGCGCCCGAACGTGGGATTTCGCTGGGGACGGTTTCTAAATTCAAGTTGGCACGGGGGGCAGCGGTGTGCGCGGTTATCTTCCCGGAAAAAGCCGTCCCCAGCTCGGTGGGTCCGTTTAAAGTTTTGTTTGGGCTCCCGTTTCGCGGGGAAGCGCGTGCGCGTGGCGAGCCTGACCTCCCCGTGTGCCCCTCGCCCAGACCTTTCCAACGCCACCCGGGTGAAGGTGCTACGAGGTCCCGAAGTGGAGATGCCTGTCAATGAGCACCTTTTCCCAGCTTTGAATGCACGTTTCCAGCTTGAGAGAAACGGGGGCTTAAAATTCACAGTTATTCGCCCGAACGTGGGATTTCGCTGGGGACGGTTTCTAAATTCAAGTTGGCACGGGGGGCAGCGGTGTGTGTGGTTATTTTCCCAGGATTGATGATATCCAATTCGGTGGGTCCGTTTAAAGTTTTGTTTGGCTTCCCGTTTTCGTTGTGTAGCTCTGATTTCACTGGGGATAGTTTTATACACTGCTTTAGAGTGGGGCACACACGTGAGAGTTGTTTTTTCATTGGAACTGACTATGGCCATTTCGGTGTAGACGTTTAACGTTTTCTTTCGCTTCCCGTTTCCGTTTTATCCAACCGATTTCGATAGGGACAGTTTTGTTATTTAAGTTGGAGTGGGGCGCGACGGCGTGCGTTGAAATTTTTCGCCGGTTTCAGCTCCGTTCACGGTTGTAGCTCCGTTTGAAGTTTTCTTTCGCTTCCGGTTTCGCGCACGCGCACGTGCGCGTTATAAGTCCCGGTTTTCCGTGTGCCCCCGGTTAATACCTTTCGAATGAGCCTATTTTGATCAAAATCCGTTCGGCGGAACCGAAAATGAGCTCGAAAAACGGTTTTCCCAGCTTCCCAATGCATTTCCCAGCTTCTGATTTACAAGCGTAAC
>NC_085021.1:276449-281678 GCF_963692335.1 Osmerus eperlanus
TGGGTCCGTTTAAAGTTTTGTTTGGGCTCCCGTTTCGCGGGAAGCGCGTGCGCGTGGCGAGCCTGACCTCCCCGTGTGCCCCTCGCCCAGACCTTTCCAACGCCACCCGGGTGAAGGTGCTACGAGGTCCCGAAGTGGAGATGCCTGTCAATGAGCACCTTTTCCCAGCTTTGAATGCAGGTTTCCAGCTTCAGACAAAATGTGGCTCCAAACGTGCAGTTTTGCGCCCGAACGTGGGATTTCGCTGCTGGGGACGGTTTCTAAATTCAAGTTGGCACGGGGGGCAGCGGTGTGTGTGGTTATTTTCCCAGGATTGATGATCCCCAATTCGGTGGGTCCGTTTAAAGTTTTGTTTGGGCTCCCGTTTCGCGGGGAAGCGCGTGCGCGTGGCGAGCCTGACCTCCCCGTGTCCCCCTCGCCCAGACCTTTCCAACGCCACCCGGGTGAAGGTGCTACGAGGTCCCGAAGTGGAGATGCCTGTCAATGAGCACCTTTTCCCAGCTTTGAATGCACGTTTCCAGCTTCAGACAAAATGTGGCTCCAAACGTGCAGTTTTGCGCTCCGAACGTGGGATTTCGCTGGGGACGGTTTCTAAATTCAAGTTGGCACGGGGGGCAGCGGTGTGCGCGGTTATCTTCCCGGAAAAAGCCGTCCCCAGCTCGGTGGGTCCGTTTAAAGTTTTGTTTGGGCTCCCGTTTCGCGGGGAAGCGCGTGCGCGTGGCGAGCCTGACCTCCCCGTGTCCCCCTCGCCCAGACCTTTCCAACGCCACCCGGGTGAAGGTGCTACGAGGTCCCGAAGTGGAGATGCCTGTCAATGAGCACCTTTTCCCAGCTTTGAATGCACGTTTCCAGCTTCAGACAAAATGTGGCTCCAAACGTGCAGTTTTGCGCTCCGAACGTGGGATTTCGCTGGGGACGGTTTCTAAATTCAAGTTGGCACGGGGGGCAGCGGTGTGCGCGGTTATCTTCCCGGAAAAAGCCGTCCCCAGCTCGGTGGGTCCGTTTAAAGTTTTGTTTGGGCTCCCGTTTCGCGGGGAAGCGCGTGCGCGTGGCGAGCCTGACCTCCCCGTGTGCCCCTCGCCCAGACCTTTCCAACGCCACCCGGGTGAAGGTGCTACGAGGTCCCGAAGTGGAGATGCCTGTCAATGAGCACCTTTTCCCAGCTTTGAATGCAGGTTTCCAGCTTCAGACAAAATGTGGCTCCAAACGTGCAGTTTTGCGCCCGAACGTGGGATTTCGCTGGGGACGGTTTCTAAATTCAAGTTGGCACGGGGGGCAGCGGTGTGTGTGGTTATTTTCCCAGGATTGATGATCCCCAATTCGGTGGGTCCGTTTAAAGTTTTGTTTGGGCTCCCGTTTCGCGGGGAAGCGCGTGCGCGTGGCGAGCCTGACCTCCCCGTGTCCCCCTCGCCCAGACCTTTCCAACGCCACCCGGGTGAAGGTGCTACGAGGTCCCGAAGTGGAGATGCCTGTCAATGAGCACCTTTTCCCAGCTTTGAATGCACGTTTCCAGCTTCAGACAAAATGTGGCTCCAAACGTGCAGTTTTGCGCCCGAACGTGGGATTTCGCTGGGGACGGTTTCTAAATTCAAGTTGGCACGGGGGGCAGCGGTGTGCGTGGTTATTTTCCCAGGATTGATGATCCCCAATTCGGTGGGTCCGTTTAAAGTTTTGTTTGGGCTCCCGTTTCGCGGGGAAGCGCGTGCGCGTGGCGAGCCTGACCTCCCCGTGTGCCCCTCGCCCAGACCTTTCCAACGCCACCCGGGTGAAGGTGCTACGAGGTCCCGAAGTGGAGATGCCTGTCAATGAGCACCTTTTCCCAGCTTTGAATGCAGGTTTCCAGCTTCAGACAAAATGTGGCTCCAAACGTGCAGTTTTGCGCCCGAACGTGGGATTTCGCTGGGGACGGTTTCTAAATTCAAGTTGGCACGGGGGGCAGCGGTGTGCGCGGTTATCTTCCCGGAAAAAGCCGTCCCCAGCTCGGTGGGTCCGTTTAAAGTTTTGTTTGGGCTCCCGTTTCGCGGGGAAGCGCGTGCGCGTGGCGAGCCTGACCTCCCCGTGTGCCCCTCGCCCAGACCTTTCCAACGCCACCCGGGTGAAGGTGCTACGAGGTCCCGAAGTGGAGATGCCTGTCAATGAGCACCTTTTCCCAGCTTTGAATGCAGGTTTCCAGCTTCAGACAAAATGTGGCTCCAAACGTGCAGTTTGCGCCCGAACGTGGGATTTCGCTGGGGACGGTTTCTAAATTCAAGTTGGCACGGGGGGCAGCGGTGTGTGTGGTTATTTTCCCAGGATTGATGATCCCCAATTCGGTGGGTCCGTTTAAAGTTTTGTTTGGGCTCCCGTTTCGCGGGGAAGCGCGTGCGCGTGGCGAGCCTGACCTCCCCGTGTCCCCCTCGCCCAGACCTTTCCAACGCCACCCGGGTGAAGGTGCTACGAGGTCCCGAAGTGGAGATGCCTGTCAATGAGCACCTTTTCCCAGCTTTGAATGCAGGTTTCCAGCTTCAGACAAAATGTGGCTCCAAACGTGCAGTTTTGCGCTCCGAACGTGGGATTTCGCTGGGGACGGTTTCTAAATTCAAGTTGGCACGGGGGGCAGCGGTGTGTGTGGTTATTTTCCCAGGATTGATGATCCCCAATTCGGTGGGTCCGTTTAAAGTTTTGTTTGGGCTCCCGTTTCGCGGGGAAGCGCGTGCGCGTGGCGAGCCTGACCTCCCCGTGTCCCCCTCGCCCAGACCTTTCCAACGCCACCCGGGTGAAGGTGCTACGAGGTCCCGAAGTGGAGATGCCTGTCAATGAGCACCTTTTCCCAGCTTTGAATGCAGGTTTCCAGCTTCAGACAAAATGTGGCTCCAAACGTGCAGTTTTGCGCTCCGAACGTGGGATTTCGCTGGGGACGGTTTCTAAATTCAAGTTGGCACGGGGGGCAGCGGTGTGTGTGGTTATTTTCCCAGGATTGATGATCCCCAATTCGTGTGTGGGTCCGTTTAAAGTTTTGTTTGGGCTCCCGTTTCGCGGGGAAGCGCGTGCGCGTGGCGAGCCTGACCTCCCCGTGTCCCCCTCGCCCAGACCTTTCCAACGCCACCCGGGTGAAGGTGCTACGAGGTCCCGAAGTGGAGATGCCTGTCAATGAGCACCTTTTCCCAGCTTTGAATGCACGTTTCCAGCTTCAGACAAAATGTGGCTCCAAACGTGCAGTTTTGCGCCCGAACGTGGGATTTCGCTGGGGACGGTTTCTAAATTCAAGTTGGCACGGGGGGCAGCGGTGTGCGTGGTTATTTTCCCAGGATTGATGATCCCCAATTCGGTGGGTCCGTTTAAAGTTTTGTTTGGGCTCCCGTTTCGCGGGGAAGCGCGTGCGCGTGGCGAGCCTGACCTCCCCGTGTGCCCCTCGCCCAGACCTTTCCAACGCCACCCGGGTGAAGGTGCTACGAGGTCCCGAAGTGGAGATGCCTGTCAATGAGCACCTTTTCCCAGCTTTGAATGCACGTTTCCAGCTTCAGACAAAATGTGGCTCCAAACGTGCAGTTTTGCGCCCGAACGTGGGATTTCGCTGGGGACGGTTTCTAAATTCAAGTTGGCACGGGGGGCAGCGGTGTGTGTGGTTATTTTCCCAGGATTGATGATCCCCAATTCGGTGGGTCCGTTTAAAGTTTTGTTTGGGCTCCCGTTTCGCGGGGAAGCGCGTGCGCGTGGCGAGCCTGACCTCCCCGTGTCCCCCCTCGCCCAGACCTTTCCAACGCCACCCGGGTGAAGGTGCTACGAGGTCCCGAAGTGGAGATGCCTGTCAATGAGCACCTTTTCCAGCTTTGAATGCACGTTTCCAGCTTCAGACAAAATGTGGCTCCAAACGTGCAGTTTTGCGCTCCGAACGTGGGATTTCGCTGGGACGGTTTCTAAATTCAAGTTGGCACGGGGGGCAGCGGTGTGCGTGGTTATTTTCCCAGGATTGATGATCCCCAATTCGGTGGGTCCGTTTAAAGTTTTGTTTGGGCTCCCGTTTCGCGGGGAAGCGCGTGCGCGTGGCGAGCCTGACCTCCCCGTGTGCCCCTCGCCCAGACCTTTCCAACGCCACCCGGGTGAAGGTGCTACGAGGTCCCGAAGTGGAGATGCCTGTCAATGAGCACCTTTTCCCAGCTTTGAATGCACGTTTCCAGCTTGAGAGAAACGGGGGCTTAAAATTCACAGTTATTCGCCCGAACGTGGGATTTCGCTGGGGACGGTTTCTAAATTCAAGTTGGCACGGGGGGCAGCGGTGTGTGTGGTTATTTTCCCAGGATTGATGATATCCAATTCGGTGGGTCCGTTTAAAGTTTTGTTTGGCTTCCCGTTTTCGTTGTGTAGCTCTGATTTCACTGGGGATAGTTTTATACACTGCTTTAGAGTGGGGCACACACGTGAGAGTTGTTTTTTCATTGGAACTGACTATGGCCATTTCGGTGTAGACGTTTAACGTTTTCTTTCGCTTCCCGTTTCCGTTTTATCCAACCGATTTCGATAGGACAGTTTTGTTATTTAAGTTGGAGTGGGGCGCGACGGCGTGCGTTGAAATTTTTCGCCGGTTTCAGCTCCGTTCACGGTTGTAGCTCCGTTTGAAGTTTTCTTTCGCTTCCGTTTCGCGCACGCGCACGTGCGCGTTATAAGTCCCGGTTTTCCGTGTGCCCCCGGTTAATACCTTTCGAATGAGCCTATTTTGATCAAAATCCGTTCGGCGGAACCGAAAATGAGCTCGAAAAACGGTTTTCCCAGCTTCCCAATGCATTTCCCAGCTTCTGATTTACAAGCGTAACATTGTCGCGACCCCCAGTCCACCAGACAGCTACCATAGAGTATATAAGTCATCCTGGGAAAATGAATGGAAGTCAATGGCAGTATGACTTTACAGTGGTTTTGCCCATACCACACAAGCCCAATGAACCATGTGCACCACATGTGTCTCCCGCTCGCGGGTGAAAACGTATCCGCCATGAGAGGCACTCGGGGCGGGCACCCGATGGGGCACGAGACCCCCCCACCCCTGGTGGTCAAAAAAAGTTAAAGTTTTTTTTCGCTTTCCTCCAGGCGCCTACTTGGCTCCGGGGCGCCCCAGAATCATGCCCCCGACCCGGCACCACCCGGGGGGCCGATGGGGGCCCTTTTTTTGAAAAATTTTTTTTTTCCATATTTGAAGCCCCGGCACAGGCTAGACCCATACCCCGACCCCGGGCACCCGCGAGCGGCCGGTAGGTG
>NC_085021.1:284378-286878 GCF_963692335.1 Osmerus eperlanus
ATATGGAAAAAAAAAAAATTTCAAAAAAAGGGCCCCCATCGGCCCCCCGGGTGGTGCCGGGGTCGGGGGGCATGATTCTGGGGCGCCCCGGAGCCAAGTAGGCGCCTGGAGGAAAGCGAAAAAAAACTTTAACTTTTTTTGACCACCAGGGGTGGGGGGGTCTCGTGCCCCATCGGGTGCCCGCCCCGAGTGCCTCTCATGGCGGATACGTTTTCACCCGCGAGCGGGAGACACATGTGGTGCACATGGTTCATTGGGCTTGTGTGGTATGGGCAAAACCACTGTAAAGTCATACTGCCATTGACTTCCATTCATTTTCCCAGGATGACTTATATACTCTATGGTAGCTGTCTGGTGGACTGGGGGTCGCGACAATGTTACGCTTGTAAATCAGAAGCTGGGAAATGCATTGGGAAGCTGGGAAAACCGTTTTTCGAGCTCATTTTCGGTTCCGCCGAACGGATTTTGATCAAAATAGGCTCATTCGAAAGGTATTAACCGGGGGCACACGGAAAACCGGGACTTATAACGCGCACGTGCGCGTGCGCGAAACCGGAAGCGAAAGAAAACTTCAAACGGAGCTACAACCGTGAACGGAGCTGAAACCGGCGAAAAATTTCAACGCACGCCGTCGCGCCCCACTCCAACTTAAATAACAAAACTGTCCCTATCGAAATCGGTTGGATAAAACGGAAACGGGAAGCGAAAGAAAACGTTAAACGTCTACACCGAAATGGCCATAGTCAGTTCCAATGAAAAAACAACTCTCACGTGTGTGCCCCACTCTAAAGCAGTGTATAAAACTATCCCCAGCGAAATCAGAGCTACACAACGAAAACGGGAAGCCAAACAAAACTTTAAACAGAGCTACCGAATTGGATATCATCAATCCTGGGAAAATAACCACACACACCGCTGCCCCCCGTGCCAACTTGAATTTAGAAACCGTCCCCAGCGAAATCCCACGTTCGGGCGCAAAACTGCACGTTTGGAGCCACATTTTGTCTGAAGCTGGAAACCTGCATTCAAAGCTGGGAAAAGGTGCTCATTGACAGGCATCTCCACTTCGGGACCTCGTAGCACCTTCACCCGGGTGGCGTTGGAAAGGTCTGGGCGAGGGGGACACGGGGAGGTCAGGCTCGCCACGCGCACGCGCTTCCCCGCGAAACGGGAGCCCAAACAAAACTTTAAACGGACCCACCGAATTGGGGATCATCAATCCTGGGAAAATAACCACACACACCGCTGCCCCCCGTGCCAACTTGAATTTAGAAACCGTCCCCAGCGAAATCCCACGTTCGGGCGCAAAACTGCACGTTTGGAGCCACATTTTGTCTGAAGCTGGAAACCTGCATTCAAAGCTGGGAAAAGGTGCTCATTGACAGGCATCTCCACTTCGGGACCTCGTAGCACCTTCACCCGGGTGGCGTTGGAAAGGTCTGGGCGAGGGGGACACGGGGAGGTCAGGCTCGCCACGCGCACGCGCTTCCCCGCGAAACGGGAGCCCAAACAAAACTTTAAACGGACCCACCGAGCTGGGGATCATCAATCCTGGGAAAATAACCGCGCACACCGCTGCCCCCCGTGCCAACTTGAATTTAGAAACCGTCCCCAGCGAAATCCCACGTTCGGGCGAATAACTGTGAATTTTAAGCCCCCGTTTCTCTCAAGCTGGAAACGTGCATTCAAAGCTGGGAACAAGGGCTTCATGTACAGGCATCCCCACTTAGGAACCTCGTAGCACCTTCACCCAGGGCTCGTTGGATAGGTATGCCCGAGGGGAACACGGGCACATCGAGACCCGCGGCCGCACGCGCATTTCCCCGACGCTGCGAGCGAAACAACATTTCAAACACGCCTACCGAAATGGGGACACTTTTTTCGGGGAAAATAACCGCACACACCGCTGCCCCTTGCCCTCACTTGAAGAACAAAACCATCCCCAGCAAAATCACACTTTCGGGCGCCAAACGGTGCATTTCACACCCACAAAATACTCAACAAGTCAAACACACTCTCACACTGCAAAATTTGGGAGCCCCGGGGAACAACACTACACTCTTGGCCTCCCCGGGGAACAGCACTCCCAGGGCGGCAAGCACACCTCCGGGGAGGACCCCCCTGCACTACCTGATCACCGTGGGGCCCTGTGCACCCACTCTTAAGCACCCCCCCTGTGTTAAAACCAAAATAACCCCACTTTAAGAAGTACGTGCCCCTGGGCATCCCCTGCTTACAGTGCCCGTGCCCCTGGGCATCCCCTGTTTACAGTGCCCGTGCCCCTGGGCATCCTCCCATTGACTCCCACTCAAAATGGACTTAGGTTTTGGACGCTAAAGTGCCTGTGATGCAGTGCCCCTGGGCATCCTCCCATTGACTCCCACTCAAAATGGACTTAGGTTTTGGAGGCTAAAGTGCCTGTGATGCAGTGCCCCTGGGCATCCTCCCATTGACTCCCACTCAAATTGGACTTAGGTTTTGGAGGCTAAAGTGCCAGTGA
>NC_085021.1:392081-395621 GCF_963692335.1 Osmerus eperlanus
AAAAATGACCCAAAACACGCCACCTACCGGCCGCTCGCGGGTGCCCGGGGTCGGGGTATGGGTCTAGCCTGTGCCGGGGCTTCAAATATGGAAAAAAAAAAAATTTCAAAAAAAGGGCCCCCATCGGCCCCCCGGGTGGTGCCGGGGTCGGGGGGCATGATTCTGGGGCGCCCCGGAGCCAAGTAGGCGCCTGGAGGAAAGCGAAAAAAAACTTTAACTTTTTTTGACCACCAGGGGTGGGGGGGTCTCGTGCCCCATCGGGTGCCCGCCCCGAGTGCCTCTCATGGCGGATACGTTTTCACCCGCGAGCGGGAGACACATGTGGTGCACATGGTTCATTGGGCTTGTGTGGTATGGGCAAAACCACTGTAAAGTCATACTGCCATTGACTTCCATTCATTTTCCCAGGATGACTTATATACTCTATGGTAGCTGTCTGGTGGACTGGGGGTCGCGACAATGTTACGCTTGTAAATCAGAAGCTGGGAAATGCATTGGGAAGCTGGGAAAACCGTTTTTCGAGCTCATTTTCGGTTCCGCCGAACGGATTTTGATCAAAATAGGCTCATTCGAAAGGTATTAACCGGGGGCACACGGAAAACCGGGACTTATAACGCGCACGTGCGCGTGCGCGAAACCGGAAGCGAAAGAAAACTTCAAACGGAGCTACAACCGTGAACGGAGCTGAAACCGGCGAAAAATTTCAACGCACGCCGTCGCGCCCCACTCCAACTTAAATAACAAAACTGTCCCTATCGAAATCGGTTGGATAAAACGGAAACGGGAAGCGAAAGAAAACGTTAAACGTCTACACCGAAATGGCCATAGTCAGTTCCAATGAAAAAACAACTCTCACGTGTGTGCCCCACTCTAAAGCAGTGTATAAAACTATCCCCAGCGAAATCAGAGCTACACAACGAAAACGGGAAGCCAAACAAAACTTTAAACAGAGCTACCGAATTGGATATCATCAATCCTGGGAAAATAACCACACACACCGCTGCCCCCCGTGCCAACTTGAATTTAGAAACCGTCCCCAGCGAAATCCCACGTTCGGGCGCAAAACTGCACGTTTGGAGCCACATTTTGTCTGAAGCTGGAAACCTGCATTCAAAGCTGGGAAAAGGTGCTCATTGACAGGCATCTCCACTTCGGGACCTCGTAGCACCTTCACCCGGGTGGCGTTGGAAAGGTCTGGGCGAGGGGGACACGGGGAGGTCAGGCTCGCCACGCGCACGCGCTTCCCCGCGAAACGGGAGCCCAAACAAAACTTTAAACGGACCCACCGAATTGGGGATCATCAATCCTGGGAAAATAACCACACACACCGCTGCCCCCCGTGCCAACTTGAATTTAGAAACCGTCCCCAGCGAAATCCCACGTTCGGGCGCAAAACTGCACGTTTGGAGCCACATTTTGTCTGAAGCTGGAAACCTGCATTCAAAGCTGGGAAAAGGTGCTCATTGACAGGCATCTCCACTTCGGGACCTCGTAGCACCTTCACCCGGGTGGCGTTGGAAAGGTCTGGGCGAGGGGGACACGGGGAGGTCAGGCTCGCCACGCGCACGCGCTTCCCCGCGAAACGGGAGCCCAAACAAAACTTTAAACGGACCCACCGAGCTGGGGATCATCAATCCTGGGAAAATAACCGCGCACACCGCTGCCCCCCGTGCCAACTTGAATTTAGAAACCGTCCCCAGCGAAATCCCACGTTCGGGCGAATAACTGTGAATTTTAAGCCCCCGTTTCTCTCAAGCTGGAAACGTGCATTCAAAGCTGGGAACAAGGGCTTCATGTACAGGCATCCCCACTTAGGAACCTCGTAGCACCTTCACCCAGGGCTCGTTGGATAGGTATGCCCGAGGGGAACACGGGCACATCGAGACCCGCGGCCGCACGCGCATTTCCCCGACGCTGCGAGCGAAACAACATTTCAAACACGCCTACCGAAATGGGGACACTTTTTTCGGGGAAAATAACCGCACACACCGCTGCCCCTTGCCCTCACTTGAAGAACAAAACCATCCCCAGCAAAATCACACTTTCGGGCGCCAAACGGTGCATTTCACACCCACAAAATACTCAACAAGTCAAACACACTCTCACACTGCAAAATTTGGGAGCCCCGGGGAACAACACTACACTCTTGGCCTCCCCGGGGAACAGCACTCCCAGGGCGGCAAGCACACCTCCGGGGAGGACCCCCCTGCACTACCTGATCACCGTGGGGCCCTGTGCACCCACTCTTAAGCACCCCCCCTGTGTTAAAACCAAAATAACCCCACTTTAAGAAGTACGTGCCCCTGGGCATCCCCTGCTTACAGTGCCCGTGCCCCTGGGCATCCCCTGTTTACAGTGCCCGTGCCCCTGGGCATCCTCCCATTGACTCCCACTCAAAATGGACTTAGGTTTTGGACGCTAAAGTGCCTGTGATGCAGTGCCCCTGGGCATCCTCCCATTGACTCCCACTCAAAATGGACTTAGGTTTTGGAGGCTAAAGTGCCTGTGATGCAGTGCCCCTGGGCATCCTCCCATTGACTCCCACTCAAATTGGACTTAGGTTTTGGAGGCTAAAGTGCCAGTGATGCAGTGCCCCTGGGAGTCCTCCCATTGACTCCCATTCAAAATGGACTTAGGTTTTGGAGAGCACAGCGCCCGTGCCCCTGGGACTCTTCCATTCATTTCCATGGAGTTGTAATTCATTTTCTTGTCCACCGGAGGGCGCCTCCATCGGCACCCATAGACTCCCATTCATTTGGAGTCATGCCCCTGGTCATCCTTCTCCCATTGACTCCCATTCATTTTCCACCGACATGTTATCCCTTTTGAGTCCACAGGAGGGCGCCTCGGCCCGTGCCCCTGGGAATCCTCCTCCCATTGACTCCCATTCAAAATGGACTTAGGTTTTGGAGGGCACAGCGCCCGTGCCCCTGGGAGTCCTCCCATTGACTCCCATTCAAAATGGACTTAGGTTTTGGAGGGCACAGCGCCCGTGCCCCTGGGAGTCCTCCCATTGACTCCCATTCAAAATGGACTTAGGTTTTGGAGAGCACAGCGCCCGTGCCCCTGGGAGTCCTCCCATTGACTCCCATTCAAAATGGACTTAGGTTTTGGAGGGCACAGCGCCCGTGCCCCTGGGAGTCCTCCCATTGACTCCCATTCAAAATGGACTTAGGTTTTGGAGGGCACAGCGCCCGTGCCCCTGGGAGTCCTCCCATTGACTCCCATTCAAAATGGACTTAGGTTTTGGAGGGCACAGCGCCCGTGCCCCTGGGAGTCCTCCCATTGACTCCCATTCAAAATGGACTTAGGTTTTGGAGGGTTAGCCACGGTCCTCCTCCCTCCAGGCCGTTCATCCAGGCCGAGACAACCCTGCCGGCCGGACCCTCTCTACCTTAAGAGAGTCAACGTTACTCCCGCCGTTTACCCACGGTCCTCCTCCCTCCAGGCCGAGTCAATCCTGCCGGCCAGACCCCGGAGGGTAGTCTCTCCGTGCCCCTGGACTTCCTCTGTTGATGTTTCCTTCCCGGAGGAAGGAAG
>NC_085021.1:461747-464247 GCF_963692335.1 Osmerus eperlanus
TGAAGGTGCTACGAGGTCCCGAAGTGGAGATGCCTGTCAATGAGCACCTTTTCCCAGCTTTGAATGCAGGTTTCCAGCTTCAGACAAAATGTGGCTCCAAACGTGCAGTTTTGCGCCCGAACGTGGGATTTCGCTGGGGACGGTTTCTAAATTCAAGTTGGCACGGGGGGCAGCGGTGTGTGTGGTTATTTTCCCAGGATTGATGATCCCCAATTCGGTGGGTCCGTTTAAAGTTTTGTTTGGGCTCCCGTTTCGCGGGGAAGCGCGTGCGCGTGGCGAGCCTGACCTCCCCGTGTGCCCCTCGCCCAGACCTTTCCAACGCCACCCGGGTGAAGGTGCTACGAGGTCCCGAAGTGGAGATGCCTGTCAATGAGCACCTTTTCCCAGCTTTGAATGCAGGTTTCCAGCTTCAGACAAAATGTGGCTCCAAACGTGCAGTTTTGCGCTCCGAACGTGGGATTTCGCTGGGGACGGTTTCTAAATTCAAGTTGGCACGGGGGGCAGCGGTGTGCGCGGTTATCTTCCCGGAAAAAGCCGTCCCCAGCTCGGTGGGTCCGTTTAAAGTTTTGTTTGGGCTCCCGTTTCGCGGGGAAGCGCGTGCGCGTGGCGAGCCTGACCTCCCCGTGTGCCCCTCGCCCAGACCTTTCCAACGCCACCCGGGTGAAGGTGCTACGAGGTCCCGAAGTGGAGATGCCTGTCAATGAGCACCTTTTCCCAGCTTTGAATGCAGGTTTCCAGCTTCAGACAAAATGTGGCTCCAAACGTGCAGTTTTGCGCCCGAACGTGGGATTTCGCTGGGGACGGTTTCTAAATTCAAGTTGGCACGGGGGGCAGCGGTGTGTGTGGTTATTTTCCCAGGATTGATGATCCCCAATTCGGTGGGTCCGTTTAAAGTTTTGTTTGGGCTCCCGTTTCGCGGGGAAGCGCGTGCGCGTGGCGAGCCTGACCTCCCCGTGTCCCCCTCGCCCAGACCTTTCCAACGCCACCCGGGTGAAGGTGCTACGAGGTCCCGAAGTGGAGATGCCTGTCAATGAGCACCTTTTCCCAGCTTTGAATGCACGTTTCCAGCTTCAGACAAAATGTGGCTCCAAACGTGCAGTTTTGCGCCCGAACGTGGGATTTCGCTGGGGACGGTTTCTAAATTCAAGTTGGCACGGGGGGCAGCGGTGTGCGTGGTTATTTTCCCAGGATTGATGATCCCCAATTCGGTGGGTCCGTTTAAAGTTTTGTTTGGGCTCCCGTTTCGCGGGGAAGCGCGTGCGCGTGGCGAGCCTGACCTCCCCGTGTGCCCCTCGCCCAGACCTTTCCAACGCCACCCGGGTGAAGGTGCTACGAGGTCCCGAAGTGGAGATGCCTGTCAATGAGCACCTTTTCCCAGCTTTGAATGCAGGTTTCCAGCTTCAGACAAAATGTGGCTCCAAACGTGCAGTTTTGCGCCCGAACGTGGGATTTCGCTGGGGACGGTTTCTAAATTCAAGTTGGCACGGGGGGCAGCGGTGTGTGTGGTTATTTTCCCAGGATTGATGATCCCCAATTCGGTGGGTCCGTTTAAAGTTTTGTTTGGGCTCCCGTTTCGCGGGGAAGCGCGTGCGCGTGGCGAGCCTGACCTCCCCGTGTCCCCCTCGCCCAGACCTTTCCAACGCCACCCGGGTGAAGGTGCTACGAGGTCCCGAAGTGGAGATGCCTGTCAATGAGCACCTTTTCCCAGCTTTGAATGCACGTTTCCAGCTTCAGACAAAATGTGGCTCCAAACGTGCAGTTTTGCGCCCGAACGTGGGATTTCGCTGGGGACGGTTTCTAAATTCAAGTTGGCACGGGGGGCAGCGGTGTGCGTGGTTATTTTCCCAGGATTGATGATCCCCAATTCGGTGGGTCCGTTTAAAGTTTTGTTTGGGCTCCCGTTTCGCGGGGAAGCGCGTGCGCGTGGCGAGCCTGACCTCCCCGTGTGCCCCTCGCCCAGACCTTTCCAACGCCACCCGGGTGAAGGTGCTACGAGGTCCCGAAGTGGAGATGCCTGTCAATGAGCACCTTTTCCCAGCTTTGAATGCACGTTTCCAGCTTGAGAGAAACGGGGGCTTAAAATTCACAGTTATTCGCCCGAACGTGGGATTTCGCTGGGGACGGTTTCTAAATTCAAGTTGGCACGGGGGGCAGCGGTGTGTGTGGTTATTTTCCCAGGATTGATGATATCCAATTCGGTGGGTCCGTTTAAAGTTTTGTTTGGCTTCCCGTTTTCGTTGTGTAGCTCTGATTTCACTGGGGATAGTTTTATACACTGCTTTAGAGTGGGGCACACACGTGAGAGTTGTTTTTTCATTGGAACTGACTATGGCCATTTCGGTGTAGACGTTTAACGTTTTCTTTCGCTTCCCGTTTCCGTTTTATCCAACCGATTTCGATAGGGACAGTTTTGTTATTTAAGTTGGAGTGGGGCGCGACGGCGTGCGTTGAAATTTTTCGCCGGTTTCAGCTCCGTTCACGGTTGTAGCTCCGTTTGAAG
>NC_085021.1:474247-489247 GCF_963692335.1 Osmerus eperlanus
TGGGGATGCCTGTACATGAAGCCCTTGTTCCCAGCTTTGAATGCACGTTTCCAGCTTGAGAGAAACGGGGGCTTAAAATTCACAGTTATTCGCCCGAACGTGGGATTTCGCTGGGGACGGTTTCTAAATTCAAGTTGGCACGGGGGGCAGCGGTGTGCGCGGTTATCTTCCCGGAAAAAGCCGTCCCCAGCTCGGTGGGTCCGTTTAAAGTTTTGTTTGGGCTCCCGTTTCGCGGGGAAGCGCGTGCGCGTGGCGAGCCTGACCTCCCCGTGTGCCCCTCGCCCAGACCTTTCCAACGCCACCCGGGTGAAGGTGCTACGAGGTCCCGAAGTGGAGATGCCTGTCAATGAGCACCTTTTCCCAGCTTTGAATGCAGGTTTCCAGCTTCAGACAAAATGTGGCTCCAAACGTGCAGTTTTGCGCCCGAACGTGGGATTTCGCTGGGGACGGTTTCTAAATTCAAGTTGGCACGGGGGGCAGCGGTGTGTGTGGTTATTTTCCCAGGATTGATGATCCCCAATTCGGTGGGTCCGTTTAAAGTTTTGTTTGGGCTCCCGTTTCGCGGGGAAGCGCGTGCGCGTGGCGAGCCTGACCTCCCCGTGTCCCCCTCGCCCAGACCTTTCCAACGCCACCCGGGTGAAGGTGCTACGAGGTCCCGAAGTGGAGATGCCTGTCAATGAGCACCTTTTCCCAGCTTTGAATGCAGGTTTCCAGCTTCAGACAAAATGTGGCTCCAAACGTGCAGTTTTGCGCCCGAACGTGGGATTTCGCTGGGGACGGTTTCTAAATTCAAGTTGGCACGGGGGGCAGCGGTGTGCGTGGTTATTTTCCCAGGATTGATGATCCCCAATTCGGTGGGTCCGTTTAAAGTTTTGTTTGGGCTCCCGTTTCGCGGGGAAGCGCGTGCGCGTGGCGAGCCTGACCTCCCCGTGTCCCCCTCGCCCAGACCTTTCCAACGCCACCCGGGTGAAGGTGCTACGAGGTCCCGAAGTGGAGATGCCTGTCAATGAGCACCTTTTCCCAGCTTTGAATGCAGGTTTCCAGCTTCAGACAAAATGTGGCTCCAAACGTGCAGTTTTGCGCCCGAACGTGGGATTTCGCTGGGGACGGTTTCTAAATTCAAGTTGGCACGGGGGGCAGCGGTGTGCGCGGTTATCTTCCCGGAAAAAGCCGTCCCCAGCTCGGTGGGTCCGTTTAAAGTTTTGTTTGGGCTCCCGTTTCGCGGGGAAGCGCGTGCGCGTGGCGAGCCTGACCTCCCCGTGTGCCCCTCGCCCAGACCTTTCCAACGCCACCCGGGTGAAGGTGCTACGAGGTCCCGAAGTGGAGATGCCTGTCAATGAGCACCTTTTCCCAGCTTTGAATGCAGGTTTCCAGCTTCAGACAAAATGTGGCTCCAAACGTGCAGTTTTGCGCCCGAACGTGGGATTTCGCTGGGGACGGTTTCTAAATTCAAGTTGGCACGGGGGGCAGCGGTGTGCGCGGTTATCTTCCCGGAAAAAGCCGTCCCCAGCTCGGTGGGTCCGTTTAAAGTTTTGTTTGGGCTCCCGTTTCGCGGGGAAGCGCGTGCGCGTGGCGAGCCTGACCTCCCCGTGTGCCCCTCGCCCAGACCTTTCCAACGCCACCCGGGTGAAGGTGCTACGAGGTCCCGAAGTGGAGATGCCTGTCAATGAGCACCTTTTCCCAGCTTTGAATGCAGGTTTCCAGCTTCAGACAAAATGTGGCTCCAAACGTGCAGTTTTGCGCCCGAACGTGGGATTTCGCTGGGGACGGTTTCTAAATTCAAGTTGGCACGGGGGGCAGCGGTGTGTGTGGTTATTTTCCCAGGATTGATGATCCCCAATTCGGTGGGTCCGTTTAAAGTTTTGTTTGGGCTCCCGTTTCGCGGGGAAGCGCGTGCGCGTGGCGAGCCTGACCTCCCCGTGTCCCCCTCGCCCAGACCTTTCCAACGCCACCCGGGTGAAGGTGCTACGAGGTCCCGAAGTGGAGATGCCTGTCAATGAGCACCTTTTCCCAGCTTTGAATGCAGGTTTCCAGCTTCAGACAAAATGTGGCTCCAAACGTGCAGTTTTGCGCCCGAACGTGGGATTTCGCTGGGGACGGTTTCTAAATTCAAGTTGGCACGGGGGGCAGCGGTGTGCGCGGTTATCTTCCCGGAAAAAGCCGTCCCCAGCTCGGTGGGTCCGTTTAAAGTTTTGTTTGGGCTCCCGTTTCGCGGGGAAGCGCGTGCGCGTGGCGAGCCTGACCTCCCCGTGTGCCCCTCGCCCAGACCTTTCCAACGCCACCCGGGTGAAGGTGCTACGAGGTCCCGAAGTGGAGATGCCTGTCAATGAGCACCTTTTCCCAGCTTTGAATGCAGGTTTCCAGCTTCAGACAAAATGTGGCTCCAAACGTGCAGTTTTGCGCCCGAACGTGGGATTTCGCTGGGGACGGTTTCTAAATTCAAGTTGGCACGGGGGGCAGCGGTGTGTGTGGTTATTTTCCCAGGATTGATGATCCCCAATTCGGTGGGTCCGTTTAAAGTTTTGTTTGGGCTCCCGTTTCGCGGGGAAGCGCGTGCGCGTGGCGAGCCTGACCTCCCCGTGTGCCCCTCGCCCAGACCTTTCCAACGCCACCCGGGTGAAGGTGCTACGAGGTCCCGAAGTGGAGATGCCTGTCAATGAGCACCTTTTCCCAGCTTTGAATGCACGTTTCCAGCTTCAGACAAAATGTGGCTCCAAACGTGCAGTTTTGCGCCCGAACGTGGGATTTCGCTGGGGACGGTTTCTAAATTCAAGTTGGCACGGGGGGCAGCGGTGTGCGCGGTTATCTTCCCGGAAAAAGCCGTCCCCAGCTCGGTGGGTCCGTTTAAAGTTTTGTTTGGGCTCCCGTTTCGCGGGGAAGCGCGTGCGCGTGGCGAGCCTGACCTCCCCGTGTGCCCCTCGCCCAGACCTTTCCAACGCCACCCGGGTGAAGGTGCTACGAGGTCCCGAAGTGGAGATGCCTGTCAATGAGCACCTTTTCCCAGCTTTGAATGCAGGTTTCCAGCTTCAGACAAAATGTGGCTCCAAACGTGCAGTTTTGCGCCCGAACGTGGGATTTCGCTGGGGACGGTTTCTAAATTCAAGTTGGCACGGGGGGCAGCGGTGTGTGTGGTTATTTTCCCAGGATTGATGATCCCCAATTCGGTGGGTCCGTTTAAAGTTTTGTTTGGGCTCCCGTTTCGCGGGGAAGCGCGTGCGCGTGGCGAGCCTGACCTCCCCGTGTCCCCCTCGCCCAGACCTTTCCAACGCCACCCGGGTGAAGGTGCTACGAGGTCCCGAAGTGGAGATGCCTGTCAATGAGCACCTTTTCCCAGCTTTGAATGCACGTTTCCAGCTTCAGACAAAATGTGGCTCCAAACGTGCAGTTTTGCGCCCGAACGTGGGATTTCGCTGGGGACGGTTTCTAAATTCAAGTTGGCACGGGGGGCAGCGGTGTGCGCGGTTATCTTCCCGGAAAAAGCCGTCCCCAGCTCGGTGGGTCCGTTTAAAGTTTTGTTTGGGCTCCCGTTTCGCGGGGAAGCGCGTGCGCGTGGCGAGCCTGACCTCCCCGTGTGCCCCTCGCCCAGACCTTTCCAACGCCACCCGGGTGAAGGTGCTACGAGGTCCCGAAGTGGAGATGCCTGTCAATGAGCACCTTTTCCCAGCTTTGAATGCAGGTTTCCAGCTTCAGACAAAATGTGGCTCCAAACGTGCAGTTTTGCGCCCGAACGTGGGATTTCGCTGGGGACGGTTTCTAAATTCAAGTTGGCACGGGGGGCAGCGGTGTGCGCGGTTATCTTCCCGGAAAAAGCCGTCCCCAGCTCGGTGGGTCCGTTTAAAGTTTTGTTTGGGCTCCCGTTTCGCGGGGAAGCGCGTGCGCGTGGCGAGCCTGACCTCCCCGTGTGCCCCTCGCCCAGACCTTTCCAACGCCACCCGGGTGAAGGTGCTACGAGGTCCCGAAGTGGAGATGCCTGTCAATGAGCACCTTTTCCCAGCTTTGAATGCAGGTTTCCAGCTTCAGACAAAATGTGGCTCCAAACGTGCAGTTTTGCGCCCGAACGTGGGATTTCGCTGGGGACGGTTTCTAAATTCAAGTTGGCACGGGGGGCAGCGGTGTGTGTGGTTATTTTCCCAGGATTGATGATCCCCAATTCGGTGGGTCCGTTTAAAGTTTTGTTTGGGCTCCCGTTTCGCGGGGAAGCGCGTGCGCGTGGCGAGCCTGACCTCCCCGTGTGCCCCTCGCCCAGACCTTTCCAACGCCACCCGGGTGAAGGTGCTACGAGGTCCCGAAGTGGAGATGCCTGTCAATGAGCACCTTTTCCCAGCTTTGAATGCACGTTTCCAGCTTCAGACAAAATGTGGCTCCAAACGTGCAGTTTTGCGCCCGAACGTGGGATTTCGCTGGGGACGGTTTCTAAATTCAAGTTGGCACGGGGGGCAGCGGTGTGCGTGGTTATTTTCCCAGGATTGATGATCCCCAATTCGGTGGGTCCGTTTAAAGTTTTGTTTGGGCTCCCGTTTCGCGGGGAAGCGCGTGCGCGTGGCGAGCCTGACCTCCCCGTGTGCCCCTCGCCCAGACCTTTCCAACGCCACCCGGGTGAAGGTGCTACGAGGTCCCGAAGTGGAGATGCCTGTCAATGAGCACCTTTTCCCAGCTTTGAATGCAGGTTTCCAGCTTCAGACAAAATGTGGCTCCAAACGTGCAGTTTTGCGCCCGAACGTGGGATTTCGCTGGGGACGGTTTCTAAATTCAAGTTGGCACGGGGGGCAGCGGTGTGTGTGGTTATTTTCCCAGGATTGATGATCCCCAATTCGGTGGGTCCGTTTAAAGTTTTGTTTGGGCTCCCGTTTCGCGGGGAAGCGCGTGCGCGTGGCGAGCCTGACCTCCCCGTGTGCCCCTCGCCCAGACCTTTCCAACGCCACCCGGGTGAAGGTGCTACGAGGTCCCGAAGTGGAGATGCCTGTCAATGAGCACCTTTTCCCAGCTTTGAATGCACGTTTCCAGCTTCAGACAAAATGTGGCTCCAAACGTGCAGTTTTGCGCCCGAACGTGGGATTTCGCTGGGGACGGTTTCTAAATTCAAGTTGGCACGGGGGGCAGCGGTGTGCGCGGTTATCTTCCCGGAAAAAGCCGTCCCCAGCTCGGTGGGTCCGTTTAAAGTTTTGTTTGGGCTCCCGTTTCGCGGGGAAGCGCGTGCGCGTGGCGAGCCTGACCTCCCCGTGTGCCCCTCGCCCAGACCTTTCCAACGCCACCCGGGTGAAGGTGCTACGAGGTCCCGAAGTGGAGATGCCTGTCAATGAGCACCTTTTCCCAGCTTTGAATGCAGGTTTCCAGCTTCAGACAAAATGTGGCTCCAAACGTGCAGTTTTGCGCCCGAACGTGGGATTTCGCTGGGGACGGTTTCTAAATTCAAGTTGGCACGGGGGGCAGCGGTGTGCGCGGTTATCTTCCCGGAAAAAGCCGTCCCCAGCTCGGTGGGTCCGTTTAAAGTTTTGTTTGGGCTCCCGTTTCGCGGGGAAGCGCGTGCGCGTGGCGAGCCTGACCTCCCCGTGTGCCCCTCGCCCAGACCTTTCCAACGCCACCCGGGTGAAGGTGCTACGAGGTCCCGAAGTGGAGATGCCTGTCAATGAGCACCTTTTCCCAGCTTTGAATGCAGGTTTCCAGCTTCAGACAAAATGTGGCTCCAAACGTGCAGTTTTGCGCCCGAACGTGGGATTTCGCTGGGGACGGTTTCTAAATTCAAGTTGGCACGGGGGGCAGCGGTGTGTGTGGTTATTTTCCCAGGATTGATGATCCCCAATTCGGTGGGTCCGTTTAAAGTTTTGTTTGGGCTCCCGTTTCGCGGGGAAGCGCGTGCGCGTGGCGAGCCTGACCTCCCCGTGTCCCCCTCGCCCAGACCTTTCCAACGCCACCCGGGTGAAGGTGCTACGAGGTCCCGAAGTGGAGATGCCTGTCAATGAGCACCTTTTCCCAGCTTTGAATGCAGGTTTCCAGCTTCAGACAAAATGTGGCTCCAAACGTGCAGTTTTGCGCCCGAACGTGGGATTTCGCTGGGGACGGTTTCTAAATTCAAGTTGGCACGGGGGGCAGCGGTGTGTGTGGTTATTTTCCCAGGATTGATGATCCCCAATTCGGTGGGTCCGTTTAAAGTTTTGTTTGGGCTCCCGTTTCGCGGGGAAGCGCGTGCGCGTGGCGAGCCTGACCTCCCCGTGTCCCCCTCGCCCAGACCTTTCCAACGCCACCCGGGTGAAGGTGCTACGAGGTCCCGAAGTGGAGATGCCTGTCAATGAGCACCTTTTCCCAGCTTTGAATGCACGTTTCCAGCTTCAGACAAAATGTGGCTCCAAACGTGCAGTTTTGCGCCCGAACGTGGGATTTCGCTGGGGACGGTTTCTAAATTCAAGTTGGCACGGGGGGCAGCGGTGTGTGTGGTTATTTTCCCAGGATTGATGATCCCCAATTCGGTGGGTCCGTTTAAAGTTTTGTTTGGGCTCCCGTTTCGCGGGGAAGCGCGTGCGCGTGGCGAGCCTGACCTCCCCGTGTCCCCCTCGCCCAGACCTTTCCAACGCCACCCGGGTGAAGGTGCTACGAGGTCCCGAAGTGGAGATGCCTGTCAATGAGCACCTTTTCCCAGCTTTGAATGCAGGTTTCCAGCTTCAGACAAAATGTGGCTCCAAACGTGCAGTTTTGCGCCCGAACGTGGGATTTCGCTGGGGACGGTTTCTAAATTCAAGTTGGCACGGGGGGCAGCGGTGTGCGCGGTTATCTTCCCGGAAAAAGCCGTCCCCAGCTCGGTGGGTCCGTTTAAAGTTTTGTTTGGGCTCCCGTTTCGCGGGGAAGCGCGTGCGCGTGGCGAGCCTGACCTCCCCGTGTGCCCCTCGCCCAGACCTTTCCAACGCCACCCGGGTGAAGGTGCTACGAGGTCCCGAAGTGGAGATGCCTGTCAATGAGCACCTTTTCCCAGCTTTGAATGCAGGTTTCCAGCTTCAGACAAAATGTGGCTCCAAACGTGCAGTTTTGCGCCCGAACGTGGGATTTCGCTGGGGACGGTTTCTAAATTCAAGTTGGCACGGGGGGCAGCGGTGTGTGTGGTTATTTTCCCAGGATTGATGATCCCCAATTCGGTGGGTCCGTTTAAAGTTTTGTTTGGGCTCCCGTTTCGCGGGGAAGCGCGTGCCCGTGGCGAGCCTGACCTCCCCGTGTGCCCCTCGCCCAGACCTTTCCAACGCCACCCGGGTGAAGGTGCTACGAGGTCCCGAAGTGGAGATGCCTGTCAATGAGCACCTTTTCCCAGCTTTGAATGCAGGTTTCCAGCTTCAGACAAAATGTGGCTCCAAACGTGCAGTTTTGCGCCCGAACGTGGGATTTCGCTGGGGACGGTTTCTAAATTCAAGTTGGCACGGGGGGCAGCGGTGTGCGCGGTTATCTTCCCGGAAAAAGCCGTCCCCAGCTCGGTGGGTCCGTTTAAAGTTTTGTTTGGGCTCCCGTTTCGCGGGGAAGCGCGTGCGCGTGGCGAGCCTGACCTCCCCGTGTGCCCCTCGCCCAGACCTTTCCAACGCCACCCGGGTGAAGGTGCTACGAGGTCCCGAAGTGGAGATGCCTGTCAATGAGCACCTTTTCCCAGCTTTGAATGCAGGTTTCCAGCTTCAGACAAAATGTGGCTCCAAACGTGCAGTTTTGCGCCCGAACGTGGGATTTCGCTGGGGACGGTTTCTAAATTCAAGTTGGCACGGGGGGCAGCGGTGTGTGTGGTTATTTTCCCAGGATTGATGATCCCCAATTCGGTGGGTCCGTTTAAAGTTTTGTTTGGGCTCCCGTTTCGCGGGGAAGCGCGTGCGCGTGGCGAGCCTGACCTCCCCGTGTCCCCCTCGCCCAGACCTTTCCAACGCCACCCGGGTGAAGGTGCTACGAGGTCCCGAAGTGGAGATGCCTGTCAATGAGCACCTTTTCCCAGCTTTGAATGCACGTTTCCAGCTTCAGACAAAATGTGGCTCCAAACGTGCAGTTTTGCGCCCGAACGTGGGATTTCGCTGGGGACGGTTTCTAAATTCAAGTTGGCACGGGGGGCAGCGGTGTGCGTGGTTATTTTCCCAGGATTGATGATCCCCAATTCGGTGGGTCCGTTTAAAGTTTTGTTTGGGCTCCCGTTTCGCGGGGAAGCGCGTGCGCGTGGCGAGCCTGACCTCCCCGTGTGCCCCTCGCCCAGACCTTTCCAACGCCACCCGGGTGAAGGTGCTACGAGGTCCCGAAGTGGAGATGCCTGTCAATGAGCACCTTTTCCCAGCTTTGAATGCACGTTTCCAGCTTCAGACAAAATGTGGCTCCAAACGTGCAGTTTTGCGCCCGAACGTGGGATTTCGCTGGGGACGGTTTCTAAATTCAAGTTGGCACGGGGGGCAGCGGTGTGTGTGGTTATTTTCCCAGGATTGATGATCCCCAATTCGGTGGGTCCGTTTAAAGTTTTGTTTGGGCTCCCGTTTCGCGGGGAAGCGCGTGCGCGTGGCGAGCCTGACCTCCCCGTGTGCCCCTCGCCCAGACCTTTCCAACGCCACCCGGGTGAAGGTGCTACGAGGTCCCGAAGTGGAGATGCCTGTCAATGAGCACCTTTTCCCAGCTTTGAATGCAGGTTTCCAGCTTCAGACAAAATGTGGCTCCAAACGTGCAGTTTTGCGCCCGAACGTGGGATTTCGCTGGGGACGGTTTCTAAATTCAAGTTGGCACGGGGGGCAGCGGTGTGCGCGGTTATCTTCCCGGAAAAAGCCGTCCCCAGCTCGGTGGGTCCGTTTAAAGTTTTGTTTGGGCTCCCGTTTCGCGGGGAAGCGCGTGCGCGTGGCGAGCCTGACCTCCCCGTGTGCCCCTCGCCCAGACCTTTCCAACGCCACCCGGGTGAAGGTGCTACGAGGTCCCGAAGTGGAGATGCCTGTCAATGAGCACCTTTTCCCAGCTTTGAATGCAGGTTTCCAGCTTCAGACAAAATGTGGCTCCAAACGTGCAGTTTTGCGCCCGAACGTGGGATTTCGCTGGGGACGGTTTCTAAATTCAAGTTGGCACGGGGGGCAGCGGTGTGTGTGGTTATTTTCCCAGGATTGATGATCCCCAATTCGGTGGGTCCGTTTAAAGTTTTGTTTGGGCTCCCGTTTCGCGGGGAAGCGCGTGCGCGTGGCGAGCCTGACCTCCCCGTGTGCCCCTCGCCCAGACCTTTCCAACGCCACCCGGGTGAAGGTGCTACGAGGTCCCGAAGTGGAGATGCCTGTCAATGAGCACCTTTTCCCAGCTTTGAATGCACGTTTCCAGCTTCAGACAAAATGTGGCTCCAAACGTGCAGTTTTGCGCCCGAACGTGGGATTTCGCTGGGGACGGTTTCTAAATTCAAGTTGGCACGGGGGGCAGCGGTGTGCGCGGTTATCTTCCCGGAAAAAGCCGTCCCCAGCTCGGTGGGTCCGTTTAAAGTTTTGTTTGGGCTCCCGTTTCGCGGGGAAGCGCGTGCGCGTGGCGAGCCTGACCTCCCCGTGTGCCCCTCGCCCAGACCTTTCCAACGCCACCCGGGTGAAGGTGCTACGAGGTCCCGAAGTGGAGATGCCTGTCAATGAGCACCTTTTCCCAGCTTTGAATGCAGGTTTCCAGCTTCAGACAAAATGTGGCTCCAAACGTGCAGTTTTGCGCCCGAACGTGGGATTTCGCTGGGGACGGTTTCTAAATTCAAGTTGGCACGGGGGGCAGCGGTGTGCGCGGTTATCTTCCCGGAAAAAGCCGTCCCCAGCTCGGTGGGTCCGTTTAAAGTTTTGTTTGGGCTCCCGTTTCGCGGGGAAGCGCGTGCGCGTGGCGAGCCTGACCTCCCCGTGTGCCCCTCGCCCAGACCTTTCCAACGCCACCCGGGTGAAGGTGCTACGAGGTCCCGAAGTGGAGATGCCTGTCAATGAGCACCTTTTCCCAGCTTTGAATGCAGGTTTCCAGCTTCAGACAAAATGTGGCTCCAAACGTGCAGTTTTGCGCCCGAACGTGGGATTTCGCTGGGGACGGTTTCTAAATTCAAGTTGGCACGGGGGGCAGCGGTGTGTGTGGTTATTTTCCCAGGATTGATGATCCCCAATTCGGTGGGTCCGTTTAAAGTTTTGTTTGGGCTCCCGTTTCGCGGGGAAGCGCGTGCGCGTGGCGAGCCTGACCTCCCCGTGTGCCCCTCGCCCAGACCTTTCCAACGCCACCCGGGTGAAGGTGCTACGAGGTCCCGAAGTGGAGATGCCTGTCAATGAGCACCTTTTCCCAGCTTTGAATGCAGGTTTCCAGCTTCAGACAAAATGTGGCTCCAAACGTGCAGTTTTGCGCCCGAACGTGGGATTTCGCTGGGGACGGTTTCTAAATTCAAGTTGGCACGGGGGGCAGCGGTGTGTGTGGTTATTTTCCCAGGATTGATGATCCCCAATTCGGTGGGTCCGTTTAAAGTTTTGTTTGGGCTCCCGTTTCGCGGGGAAGCGCGTGCGCGTGGCGAGCCTGACCTCCCCGTGTGCCCCTCGCCCAGACCTTTCCAACGCCACCCGGGTGAAGGTGCTACGAGGTCCCGAAGTGGAGATGCCTGTCAATGAGCACCTTTTCCCAGCTTTGAATGCACGTTTCCAGCTTCAGACAAAATGTGGCTCCAAACGTGCAGTTTTGCGCCCGAACGTGGGATTTCGCTGGGGACGGTTTCTAAATTCAAGTTGGCACGGGGGGCAGCGGTGTGTGTGGTTATTTTCCCAGGATTGATGATCCCCAATTCGGTGGGTCCGTTTAAAGTTTTGTTTGGGCTCCCGTTTCGCGGGGAAGCGCGTGCGCGTGGCGAGCCTGACCTCCCCGTGTCCCCCTCGCCCAGACCTTTCCAACGCCACCCGGGTGAAGGTGCTACGAGGTCCCGAAGTGGAGATGCCTGTCAATGAGCACCTTTTCCCAGCTTTGAATGCACGTTTCCAGCTTCAGACAAAATGTGGCTCCAAACGTGCAGTTTTGCGCCCGAACGTGGGATTTCGCTGGGGACGGTTTCTAAATTCAAGTTGGCACGGGGGGCAGCGGTGTGCGTGGTTATTTTCCCAGGATTGATGATCCCCAATTCGGTGGGTCCGTTTAAAGTTTTGTTTGGGCTCCCGTTTCGCGGGGAAGCGCGTGCGCGTGGCGAGCCTGACCTCCCCGTGTGCCCCTCGCCCAGACCTTTCCAACGCCACCCGGGTGAAGGTGCTACGAGGTCCCGAAGTGGAGATGCCTGTCAATGAGCACCTTTTCCCAGCTTTGAATGCACGTTTCCAGCTTCAGACAAAATGTGGCTCCAAACGTGCAGTTTTGCGCCCGAACGTGGGATTTCGCTGGGGACGGTTTCTAAATTCAAGTTGGCACGGGGGGCAGCGGTGTGTGTGGTTATTTTCCCAGGATTGATGATCCCCAATTCGGTGGGTCCGTTTAAAGTTTTGTTTGGGCTCCCGTTTCGCGGGGAAGCGCGTGCGCGTGGCGAGCCTGACCTCCCCGTGTCCCCCTCGCCCAGACCTTTCCAACGCCACCCGGGTGAAGGTGCTACGAGGTCCCGAAGTGGAGATGCCTGTCAATGAGCACCTTTTCCCAGCTTTGAATGCACGTTTCCAGCTTCAGACAAAATGTGGCTCCAAACGTGCAGTTTTGCGCCCGAACGTGGGATTTCGCTGGGGACGGTTTCTAAATTCAAGTTGGCACGGGGGGCAGCGGTGTGTGTGGTTATTTTCCCAGGATTGATGATCCCCAATTCGGTGGGTCCGTTTAAAGTTTTGTTTGGGCTCCCGTTTCGCGGGGAAGCGCGTGCGCGTGGCGAGCCTGACCTCCCCGTGTGCCCCTCGCCCAGACCTTTCCAACGCCACCCGGGTGAAGGTGCTACGAGGTCCCGAAGTGGAGATGCCTGTCAATGAGCACCTTTTCCCAGCTTTGAATGCACGTTTCCAGCTTCAGACAAAATGTGGCTCCAAACGTGCAGTTTTGCGCCCGAACGTGGGATTTCGCTGGGGACGGTTTCTAAATTCAAGTTGGCACGGGGGGCAGCGGTGTGCGCGGTTATCTTCCCGGAAAAAGCCGTCCCCAGCTCGGTGGGTCCGTTTAAAGTTTTGTTTGGGCTCCCGTTTCGCGGGGAAGCGCGTGCGCGTGGCGAGCCTGACCTCCCCGTGTGCCCCTCGCCCAGACCTTTCCAACGCCACCCGGGTGAAGGTGCTACGAGGTCCCGAAGTGGAGATGCCTGTCAATGAGCACCTTTTCCCAGCTTTGAATGCAGGTTTCCAGCTTCAGACAAAATGTGGCTCCAAACGTGCAGTTTTGCGCCCGAACGTGGGATTTCGCTGGGGACGGTTTCTAAATTCAAGTTGGCACGGGGGGCAGCGGTGTGTGTGGTTATTTTCCCAGGATTGATGATCCCCAATTCGGTGGGTCCGTTTAAAGTTTTGTTTGGGCTCCCGTTTCGCGGGGAAGCGCGTGCGCGTGGCGAGCCTGACCTCCCCGTGTGCCCCTCGCCCAGACCTTTCCAACGCCACCCGGGTGAAGGTGCTACGAGGTCCCGAAGTGGAGATGCCTGTCAATGAGCACCTTTTCCCAGCTTTGAATGCAGGTTTCCAGCTTCAGACAAAATGTGGCTCCAAACGTGCAGTTTTGCGCCCGAACGTGGGATTTCGCTGGGGACGGTTTCTAAATTCAAGTTGGCACGGGGGGCAGCGGTGTGCGCGGTTATCTTCCCGGAAAAAGCCGTCCCCAGCTCGGTGGGTCCGTTTAAAGTTTTGTTTGGGCTCCCGTTTCGCGGGGAAGCGCGTGCGCGTGGCGAGCCTGACCTCCCCGTGTGCCCCTCGCCCAGACCTTTCCAACGCCACCCGGGTGAAGGTGCTACGAGGTCCCGAAGTGGAGATGCCTGTCAATGAGCACCTTTTCCCAGCTTTGAATGCAGGTTTCCAGCTTCAGACAAAATGTGGCTCCAAACGTGCAGTTTTGCGCCCGAACGTGGGATTTCGCTGGGGACGGTTTCTAAATTCAAGTTGGCACGGGGGGCAGCGGTGTGTGTGGTTATTTTCCCAGGATTGATGATCCCCAATTCGGTGGGTCCGTTTAAAGTTTTGTTTGGGCTCCCGTTTCGCGGGGAAGCGCGTGCGCGTGGCGAGCCTGACCTCCCCGTGTCCCCCTCGCCCAGACCTTTCCAACGCCACCCGGGTGAAGGTGCTACGAGGTCCCGAAGTGGAGATGCCTGTCAATGAGCACCTTTTCCCAGCTTTGAATGCACGTTTCCAGCTTCAGACAAAATGTGGCTCCAAACGTGCAGTTTTGCGCCCGAACGTGGGATTTCGCTGGGGACGGTTTCTAAATTCAAGTTGGCACGGGGGGCAGCGGTGTGCGTGGTTATTTTCCCAGGATTGATGATCCCCAATTCGGTGGGTCCGTTTAAAGTTTTGTTTGGGCTCCCGTTTCGCGGGGAAGCGCGTGCGCGTGGCGAGCCTGACCTCCCCGTGTGCCCCTCGCCCAGACCTTTCCAACGCCACCCGGGTGAAGGTGCTACGAGGTCCCGAAGTGGAGATGCCTGTCAATGAGCACCTTTTCCCAGCTTTGAATGCACGTTTCCAGCTTCAGACAAAATGTGGCTCCAAACGTGCAGTTTTGCGCCCGAACGTGGGATTTCGCTGGGGACGGTTTCTAAATTCAAGTTGGCACGGGGGGCAGCGGTGTGTGTGGTTATTTTCCCAGGATTGATGATCCCCAATTCGGTGGGTCCGTTTAAAGTTTTGTTTGGGCTCCCGTTTCGCGGGGAAGCGCGTGCGCGTGGCGAGCCTGACCTCCCCGTGTCCCCCTCGCCCAGACCTTTCCAACGCCACCCGGGTGAAGGTGCTACGAGGTCCCGAAGTGGAGATGCCTGTCAATGAGCACCTTTTCCCAGCTTTGAATGCACGTTTCCAGCTTCAGACAAAATGTGGCTCCAAACGTGCAGTTTTGCGCCCGAACGTGGGATTTCGCTGGGGACGGTTTCTAAATTCAAGTTGGCACGGGGGGCAGCGGTGTGCGTGGTTATTTTCCCAGGATTGATGATCCCCAATTCGGTGGGTCCGTTTAAAGTTTTGTTTGGGCTCCCGTTTCGCGGGGAAGCGCGTGCGCGTGGCGAGCCTGACCTCCCCGTGTGCCCCTCGCCCAGACCTTTCCAACGCCACCCGGGTGAAGGTGCTACGAGGTCCCGAAGTGGAGATGCCTGTCAATGAGCACCTTTTCCCAGCTTTGAATGCACGTTTCCAGCTTGAGAGAAACGGGGGCTTAAAATTCACAGTTATTCGCCCGAACGTGGGATTTCGCTGGGGACGGTTTCTAAATTCAAGTTGGCACGGGGGGCAGCGGTGTGTGTGGTTATTTTCCCAGGATTGATGATATCCAATTCGGTGGGTCCGTTTAAAGTTTTGTTTGGCTTCCCGTTTTCGTTGTGTAGCTCTGATTTCACTGGGGATAGTTTTATACACTGCTTTAGAGTGGGGCACACACGTGAGAGTTGTTTTTTCATTGGAACTGACTATGGCCATTTCGGTGTAGACGTTTAACGTTTTCTTTCGCTTCCCGTTTCCGTTTTATCCAACCGATTTCGATAGGGACAGTTTTGTTATTTAAGTTGGAGTGGGGCGCGACGGCGTGCGTTGAAATTTTTCGCCGGTTTCAGCTCCGTTCACGGTTGTAGCTCCGTTTGAAGTTTTCTTTCGCTTCCGGTTTCGCGCACGCGCACGTGCGCGTTATAAGTCCCGGTTTTCCGTGTGCCCCCGGTTAATACCTTTCGAATGAGCCTATTTTGATCAAAATCCGTTCGGCGGAACCGAAAATGAGCTCGAAAAACGGTTTTCCCAGCTTCCCAATGCATTTCCCAGCTTCTGATTTACAAGCGTAACATTGTCGCGACCCCCAGTCCACCAGACAGCTACCATAGAGTATATAAGTCATCCTGGGAAAATGAATGGAAGTCAATGGCAGTATGACTTTACAGTGGTTTTGCCCATACCACACAAGCCC
>NC_085021.1:499247-504247 GCF_963692335.1 Osmerus eperlanus
GCTACGAGGTCCCGAAGTGGAGATGCCTGTCAATGAGCACCTTTTCCCAGCTTTGAATGCAGGTTTCCAGCTTCAGACAAAATGTGGCTCCAAACGTGCAGTTTTGCGCCCGAACGTGGGATTTCGCTGGGGACGGTTTCTAAATTCAAGTTGGCACGGGGGGCAGCGGTGTGTGTGGTTATTTTCCCAGGATTGATGATCCCCAATTCGGTGGGTCCGTTTAAAGTTTTGTTTGGGCTCCCGTTTCGCGGGGAAGCGCGTGCGCGTGGCGAGCCTGACCTCCCCGTGTCCCCCTCGCCCAGACCTTTCCAACGCCACCCGGGTGAAGGTGCTACGAGGTCCCGAAGTGGAGATGCCTGTCAATGAGCACCTTTTCCCAGCTTTGAATGCACGTTTCCAGCTTCAGACAAAATGTGGCTCCAAACGTGCAGTTTTGCGCCCGAACGTGGGATTTCGCTGGGGACGGTTTCTAAATTCAAGTTGGCACGGGGGGCAGCGGTGTGCGTGGTTATTTTCCCAGGATTGATGATCCCCAATTCGGTGGGTCCGTTTAAAGTTTTGTTTGGGCTCCCGTTTCGCGGGGAAGCGCGTGCGCGTGGCGAGCCTGACCTCCCCGTGTGCCCCTCGCCCAGACCTTTCCAACGCCACCCGGGTGAAGGTGCTACGAGGTCCCGAAGTGGAGATGCCTGTCAATGAGCACCTTTTCCCAGCTTTGAATGCAGGTTTCCAGCTTCAGACAAAATGTGGCTCCAAACGTGCAGTTTTGCGCCCGAACGTGGGATTTCGCTGGGGACGGTTTCTAAATTCAAGTTGGCACGGGGGGCAGCGGTGTGCGCGGTTATCTTCCCGGAAAAAGCCGTCCCCAGCTCGGTGGGTCCGTTTAAAGTTTTGTTTGGGCTCCCGTTTCGCGGGGAAGCGCGTGCGCGTGGCGAGCCTGACCTCCCCGTGTGCCCCTCGCCCAGACCTTTCCAACGCCACCCGGGTGAAGGTGCTACGAGGTCCCGAAGTGGAGATGCCTGTCAATGAGCACCTTTTCCCAGCTTTGAATGCAGGTTTCCAGCTTCAGACAAAATGTGGCTCCAAACGTGCAGTTTTGCGCCCGAACGTGGGATTTCGCTGGGGACGGTTTCTAAATTCAAGTTGGCACGGGGGGCAGCGGTGTGTGTGGTTATTTTCCCAGGATTGATGATCCCCAATTCGGTGGGTCCGTTTAAAGTTTTGTTTGGGCTCCCGTTTCGCGGGGAAGCGCGTGCGCGTGGCGAGCCTGACCTCCCCGTGTCCCCCTCGCCCAGACCTTTCCAACGCCACCCGGGTGAAGGTGCTACGAGGTCCCGAAGTGGAGATGCCTGTCAATGAGCACCTTTTCCCAGCTTTGAATGCACGTTTCCAGCTTCAGACAAAATGTGGCTCCAAACGTGCAGTTTTGCGCCCGAACGTGGGATTTCGCTGGGGACGGTTTCTAAATTCAAGTTGGCACGGGGGGCAGCGGTGTGCGCGGTTATCTTCCCGGAAAAAGCCGTCCCCAGCTCGGTGGGTCCGTTTAAAGTTTTGTTTGGGCTCCCGTTTCGCGGGGAAGCGCGTGCGCGTGGCGAGCCTGACCTCCCCGTGTGCCCCTCGCCCAGACCTTTCCAACGCCACCCGGGTGAAGGTGCTACGAGGTCCCGAAGTGGAGATGCCTGTCAATGAGCACCTTTTCCCAGCTTTGAATGCAGGTTTCCAGCTTCAGACAAAATGTGGCTCCAAACGTGCAGTTTTGCGCCCGAACGTGGGATTTCGCTGGGGACGGTTTCTAAATTCAAGTTGGCACGGGGGGCAGCGGTGTGCGCGGTTATCTTCCCGGAAAAAGCCGTCCCCAGCTCGGTGGGTCCGTTTAAAGTTTTGTTTGGGCTCCCGTTTCGCGGGGAAGCGCGTGCGCGTGGCGAGCCTGACCTCCCCGTGTGCCCCTCGCCCAGACCTTTCCAACGCCACCCGGGTGAAGGTGCTACGAGGTCCCGAAGTGGAGATGCCTGTCAATGAGCACCTTTTCCCAGCTTTGAATGCAGGTTTCCAGCTTCAGACAAAATGTGGCTCCAAACGTGCAGTTTTGCGCCCGAACGTGGGATTTCGCTGGGGACGGTTTCTAAATTCAAGTTGGCACGGGGGGCAGCGGTGTGTGTGGTTATTTTCCCAGGATTGATGATCCCCAATTCGGTGGGTCCGTTTAAAGTTTTGTTTGGGCTCCCGTTTCGCGGGGAAGCGCGTGCGCGTGGCGAGCCTGACCTCCCCGTGTGCCCCTCGCCCAGACCTTTCCAACGCCACCCGGGTGAAGGTGCTACGAGGTCCCGAAGTGGAGATGCCTGTCAATGAGCACCTTTTCCCAGCTTTGAATGCACGTTTCCAGCTTCAGACAAAATGTGGCTCCAAACGTGCAGTTTTGCGCCCGAACGTGGGATTTCGCTGGGGACGGTTTCTAAATTCAAGTTGGCACGGGGGGCAGCGGTGTGCGCGGTTATCTTCCCGGAAAAAGCCGTCCCCAGCTCGGTGGGTCCGTTTAAAGTTTTGTTTGGGCTCCCGTTTCGCGGGGAAGCGCGTGCGCGTGGCGAGCCTGACCTCCCCGTGTGCCCCTCGCCCAGACCTTTCCAACGCCACCCGGGTGAAGGTGCTACGAGGTCCCGAAGTGGAGATGCCTGTCAATGAGCACCTTTTCCCAGCTTTGAATGCAGGTTTCCAGCTTCAGACAAAATGTGGCTCCAAACGTGCAGTTTTGCGCCCGAACGTGGGATTTCGCTGGGGACGGTTTCTAAATTCAAGTTGGCACGGGGGGCAGCGGTGTGTGTGGTTATTTTCCCAGGATTGATGATCCCCAATTCGGTGGGTCCGTTTAAAGTTTTGTTTGGGCTCCCGTTTCGCGGGGAAGCGCGTGCGCGTGGCGAGCCTGACCTCCCCGTGTGCCCCTCGCCCAGACCTTTCCAACGCCACCCGGGTGAAGGTGCTACGAGGTCCCGAAGTGGAGATGCCTGTCAATGAGCACCTTTTCCCAGCTTTGAATGCAGGTTTCCAGCTTCAGACAAAATGTGGCTCCAAACGTGCAGTTTTGCGCCCGAACGTGGGATTTCGCTGGGGACGGTTTCTAAATTCAAGTTGGCACGGGGGGCAGCGGTGTGCGCGGTTATCTTCCCGGAAAAAGCCGTCCCCAGCTCGGTGGGTCCGTTTAAAGTTTTGTTTGGGCTCCCGTTTCGCGGGGAAGCGCGTGCGCGTGGCGAGCCTGACCTCCCCGTGTGCCCCTCGCCCAGACCTTTCCAACGCCACCCGGGTGAAGGTGCTACGAGGTCCCGAAGTGGAGATGCCTGTCAATGAGCACCTTTTCCCAGCTTTGAATGCAGGTTTCCAGCTTCAGACAAAATGTGGCTCCAAACGTGCAGTTTTGCGCCCGAACGTGGGATTTCGCTGGGGACGGTTTCTAAATTCAAGTTGGCACGGGGGGCAGCGGTGTGTGTGGTTATTTTCCCAGGATTGATGATCCCCAATTCGGTGGGTCCGTTTAAAGTTTTGTTTGGGCTCCCGTTTCGCGGGGAAGCGCGTGCGCGTGGCGAGCCTGACCTCCCCGTGTCCCCCTCGCCCAGACCTTTCCAACGCCACCCGGGTGAAGGTGCTACGAGGTCCCGAAGTGGAGATGCCTGTCAATGAGCACCTTTTCCCAGCTTTGAATGCACGTTTCCAGCTTCAGACAAAATGTGGCTCCAAACGTGCAGTTTTGCGCCCGAACGTGGGATTTCGCTGGGGACGGTTTCTAAATTCAAGTTGGCACGGGGGGCAGCGGTGTGCGTGGTTATTTTCCCAGGATTGATGATCCCCAATTCGGTGGGTCCGTTTAAAGTTTTGTTTGGGCTCCCGTTTCGCGGGGAAGCGCGTGCGCGTGGCGAGCCTGACCTCCCCGTGTGCCCCTCGCCCAGACCTTTCCAACGCCACCCGGGTGAAGGTGCTACGAGGTCCCGAAGTGGAGATGCCTGTCAATGAGCACCTTTTCCCAGCTTTGAATGCACGTTTCCAGCTTCAGACAAAATGTGGCTCCAAACGTGCAGTTTTGCGCCCGAACGTGGGATTTCGCTGGGGACGGTTTCTAAATTCAAGTTGGCACGGGGGGCAGCGGTGTGTGTGGTTATTTTCCCAGGATTGATGATCCCCAATTCGGTGGGTCCGTTTAAAGTTTTGTTTGGGCTCCCGTTTCGCGGGGAAGCGCGTGCGCGTGGCGAGCCTGACCTCCCCGTGTGCCCCTCGCCCAGACCTTTCCAACGCCACCCGGGTGAAGGTGCTACGAGGTCCCGAAGTGGAGATGCCTGTCAATGAGCACCTTTTCCCAGCTTTGAATGCACGTTTCCAGCTTCAGACAAAATGTGGCTCCAAACGTGCAGTTTTGCGCCCGAACGTGGGATTTCGCTGGGGACGGTTTCTAAATTCAAGTTGGCACGGGGGGCAGCGGTGTGCGTGGTTATTTTCCCAGGATTGATGATCCCCAATTCGGTGGGTCCGTTTAAAGTTTTGTTTGGGCTCCCGTTTCGCGGGGAAGCGCGTGCGCGTGGCGAGCCTGACCTCCCCGTGTGCCCCTCGCCCAGACCTTTCCAACGCCACCCGGGTGAAGGTGCTACGAGGTCCCGAAGTGGAGATGCCTGTCAATGAGCACCTTTTCCCAGCTTTGAATGCACGTTTCCAGCTTGAGAGAAACGGGGGCTTAAAATTCACAGTTATTCGCCCGAACGTGGGATTTCGCTGGGGACGGTTTCTAAATTCAAGTTGGCACGGGGGGCAGCGGTGTGTGTGGTTATTTTCCCAGGATTGATGATATCCAATTCGGTGGGTCCGTTTAAAGTTTTGTTTGGCTTCCCGTTTTCGTTGTGTAGCTCTGATTTCACTGGGGATAGTTTTATACACTGCTTTAGAGTGGGGCACACACGTGAGAGTTGTTTTTTCATTGGAACTGACTATGGCCATTTCGGTGTAGACGTTTAACGTTTTCTTTCGCT
>NC_085021.1:514247-519908 GCF_963692335.1 Osmerus eperlanus
GCTCGCAGCGTCGGGGAAATGCGCGTGCGGCGCGGGTCTCGATGTGCCCGTGTTCCCCTCGGGCATACCTATCCAACGAGCCCTGGGTGAAGGTGCTACGAGGTTCCTAAGTGGGGATGCCTGTACATGAAGCCCTTGTTCCCAGCTTTGAATGCACGTTTCCAGCTTGAGAGAAACGGGGGCTTAAAATTCACAGTTATTCGCCCGAACGTGGGATTTCGCTGGGGACGGTTTCTAAATTCAAGTTGGCACGGGGGGCAGCGGTGTGCGCGGTTATCTTCCCGGAAAAAAGCCGTCCCCAGCTCGGTGGGTCCGTTTAAAGTTTTGTTTGGGCTCCCGTTTCGCGGGGAAGCGCGTGCGCGTGGCGAGCCTGACCTCCCCGTGTGCCCCTCGCCCAGACCTTTCCAACGCCACCGGGTGAAGGTGCTACGAGGTCCCGAAGTGGAGATGCCTGTCAATGAGCACCTTTTCCCAGCTTTGAATGCAGGTTTCCAGCTTCAGACAAAATGTGGCTCCAAACGTGCAGTTTTGCGCCCGAACGTGGGATTTCGCTGGGGACGGTTTCTAAATTCAAGTTGGCACGGGGGGCAGCGGTGTGTGTGGTTATTTTCCCAGGATTGATGATCCCCAATTCGGTGGGTCCGTTTAAAGTTTTGTTTGGGCTCCCGTTTCGCGGGAAGCGCGTGCGCGTGGCGAGCCTGACCTCCCCGTGTCCCCCTCGCCCAGACCTTTCCAACGCCACCCGGGTGAAGGTGCTACGAGGTCCCGAAGTGGAGATGCCTGTCAATGAGCACCTTTTCCCAGCTTTGAATGCACGTTTCCAGCTTCAGACAAAATGTGGCTCCAAACGTGCAGTTTTGCGCCCGAACGTGGGATTTCGCTGGGGACGGTTTCTAAATTCAAGTTGGCACGGGGGGCAGCGGTGTGCGTGGTTATTTTCCCAGGATTGATGATCCCCAATTCGGTGGGTCCGTTTAAAGTTTTGTTTGGGCTCCCGTTTCGCGGGGAAGCGCGTGCGCGTGGCGAGCCTGACCTCCCCGTGTCCCCCTCGCCCAGACCTTTCCAACGCCACCCGGGTGAAGGTGCTACGAGGTCCCGAAGTGGAGATGCCTGTCAATGAGCACCTTTTCCAGCTTTGAATGCAGGTTTCCAGCTTCAGACAAAATGTGGCTCCAAACGTGCAGTTTTGCGCCCGAACGTGGGATTTCGCTGGGGACGGTTTCTAAATTCAAGTTGGCACGGGGGGCAGCGGTGTGCGCGGTTATCTTCCCGGAAAAAGCCGTCCCCAGCTCGGTGGGTCCGTTTAAAGTTTTGTTTGGGCTCCCGTTTCGCGGGGAAGCGCGTGCGCGTGGCGAGCCTGACCTCCCCGTGTGCCCCTCGCCCAGACCTTTCCAACGCCACCCGGGTGAAGGTGCTACGAGGTCCCGAAGTGGAGATGCCTGTCAATGAGCACCTTTTCCCAGCTTTGAATGCAGGTTTCCAGCTTCAGACAAAATGTGGCTCCAAACGTGCAGTTTTGCGCCCGAACGTGGGATTTCGCTGGGGGACGGTTTCTAAATTCAAGTTGGCACGGGGGGCAGCGGTGTGTGTGGTTATTTTCCCAGGATTGATGATCCCCAATTCGGTGGGTCCGTTTAAAGTTTTGTTTGGGCTCCCGTTTCGCGGGGAAGCGCGTGCGCGTGGCGAGCCTGACCTCCCCGTGTCCCCCTCGCCCAGACCTTTCCAACGCCACCCGGGTGAAGGTGCTACGAGGTCCCGAAGTGGAGATGCCTGTCAATGAGCACCTTTCCAGCTTTGAATGCACGTTTCCAGCTTCAGACAAAATGTGGCTCCAAACGTGCAGTTTTGCGCCCGAACGTGGGATTTCGCTGGGGACGGTTTCTAAATTCAAGTTGGCACGGGGGGCAGCGGTGTGCGCGGTTATCTTCCCGGAAAAAGCCGTCCCCAGCTCGGTGGGTCCGTTTAAAGTTTTGTTTGGGCTCCCGTTTCGCGGGGAAGCGCGTGCGCGTGGCGAGCCTGACCTCCCCGTGTGCCCCTCGCCCAGACCTTTCCAACGCCACCGGGTGAAGGTGCTACGAGGTCCCGAAGTGGAGATGCCTGTCAATGAGCACCTTTTCCCAGCTTTGAATGCAGGTTTCCAGCTTCAGACAAAATGTGGCTCCAAACGTGCAGTTTTGCGCCCGAACGTGGGATTTCGCTGGGGACGGTTTCTAAATTCAAGTTGGCACGCGGGGGCAGCGGTGTGCGCGGTTATCTTCCCGGAAAAAGCCGTCCCCAGCTCGGTGGGTCCGTTTAAAGTTTTGTTTGGGCTCCCGTTTCGCGGGGAAGCGCGTGCGCGTGGCGAGCCTGACCTCCCCGTGTGCCCCTCGCCCAGACCTTTCCAACGCCACCCGGGTGAAGGTGCTACGAGGTCCCGAAGTGGAGATGCCTGTCAATGAGCACCTTTTCCCAGCTTTGAATGCAGGTTTCCAGCTTCAGACAAAATGTGGCTCCAAACGTGCAGTTTTGCGCCCGAACGTGGGATTTCGCTGGGGACGGTTTCTAAATTCAAGTTGGCACGGGGGCAGCGGTGTGTGTGGTTATTTTCCCAGGATTGATGATCCCCAATTCGGTGGGTCCGTTTAAAGTTTTGTTTGGGCTCCCGTTTCGCGGGGAAGCGCGTGCGCGTGGCGAGCCTGACCTCCCGTGTGCCCCTCGCCCAGACCTTTCCAACGCCACCGGGTGAAGGTGCTACGAGGTCCCGAAGTGGAGATGCCTGTCAATGAGCACCTTTCCCAGCTTTGAATGCACGTTTCCAGCTTCAGACAAAATGTGGCTCCAAACGTGCAGTTTTGCGCCCGAACGTGGGATTTCGCTGGGGACGGTTTCTAAATTCAAGTTGGCACGGGGGGCAGCGGTAGTGCGCGGTTATCTTCCCGGAAAAAGCCGTCCCCAGCTCGGTGGGTCCGTTTAAAGTTTTGTTTGGGCTCCCGTTTCGCGGGGAAGCGCGTGCGCGTGGCGAGCCTGACCTCCCCGTGTGCCCCTCGCCCAGACCTTTCCAACGCCACCGGGTGAAGGTGCTACGAGGTCCCGAAGTGGAGATGCCTGTCAATGAGCACCTTTTCCCAGCTTTGAATGCAGGTTTCCAGCTTCAGACAAAATGTGGCTCCAAACGTGCAGTTTTGCGCCCGAACGTGGGATTTCGCTGGGGACGGTTTCTAAATTCAAGTTGGCACGGGGGGCAGCGGTGTGCGCGGTTATCTTCCCGGAAAAAGCCGTCCCCAGCTCGGTGGGTCCGTTTAAAGTTTTGTTTGGGCTCCCGTTTCGCGGGGAAGCGCGTGCGCGTGGCGAGCCTGACCTCCCCGTGTGCCCCTCGCCCAGACCTTTCCAACGCCACCCGGGTGAAGGTGCTACGAGGTCCCGAAGTGGAGATGCCTGTCAATGAGCACCTTTTCCCAGCTTTGAATGCAGGTTTCCAGCTTCAGACAAAATGTGGCTCCAAACGTGCAGTTTTGCGCCCGAACGTGGGATTTCGCTGGGGACGGTTTCTAAATTCAAGTTGGCACGGGGGCAGCGGTGTGTGTGGTTATTTTCCCAGGATTGATGATCCCCAATTCGGTGGGTCCGTTTAAAGTTTTGTTTGGGCTCCCGTTTCGCGGGGAAGCGCGTGCGCGTGGCGAGCCTGACCTCCCCGTGTGCCCCTCGCCCAGACCTTTCCAACGCCACCCGGGTGAAGGTGCTACGAGGTCCCGAAGTGGAGATGCCTGTCAATGAGCACCTTTTCCCAGCTTTGAATGCAGGTTTCCAGCTTCAGACAAAATGTGGCTCCAAACGTGCAGTTTTGCGCCCCGAACGTGGGATTTCGCTGGGGACGGTTTCTAAATTCAAGTTGGCACGGGGGGCAGCGGTGTGTGTGGTTATTTTCCCAGGATTGATGATCCCCAATTCGGTGGGTCCGTTTAAAGTTTTGTTTGGGCTCCCGTTTCGCGGGGAAGCGCGTGCGCGTGGCGAGCCTGACCTCCCCGTGTGCCCCTCGCCCAGACCTTTCCAACGCCACCCGGGTGAAGGTGCTACGAGGTCCCGAAGTGGAGATGCCTGTCAATGAGCACCTTTTCCCAGCTTTGAATGCAGGTTTCCAGCTTCAGACAAAATGTGGCTCCAAACGTGCAGTTTTGCGCCCGAACGTGGGATTTCGCTGGGGACGGTTTCTAAATTCAAGTTGGCACGGGGGGCAGCGGTGTGCGCGGTTATCTTCCGGAAAAAGCCGTCCCCAGCTCGGTGGGTCCGTTTAAAGTTTTGTTTGGGCTCCCGTTTCGCGGGGAAGCGCGTGCGCGTGGCGAGCCTGACCTCCCCGTGTGCCCCTCGCCCAGACCTTTCCAACGCCACCCGGTGAAGGTGCTACGAGGTCCCGAAGTGGAGATGCCTGTCAATGAGCACCTTTTCCCAGCTTTGAATGCAGGTTTCCAGCTTCAGACAAAATGTGGCTCCAAACGTGCAGTTTTGCGCCCGAACGTGGGATTTCGCTGGGGACGGTTTCTAAATTCAAGTTGGCACGGGGGGCAGCGGTGTGTGTGGTTATTTTCCCAGGATTGATGATCCCCAATTCGGTGGGTCCGTTTAAAGTTTTGTTTGGGCTCCCGTTTCGCGGGGAAGCGCGTGCGCGTGGCGAGCCTGACCTCCCCGTGTCCCCCTCGCCCAGACCTTTCCAACGCCACCCGGGTGAAGGTGCTACGAGGTCCCGAAGTGGAGATGCCTGTCAATGAGCACCTTTTCCCAGCTTTGAATGCACGTTTCCAGCTTCAGACAAAATGTGGCTCCAAACGTGCAGTTTTGCGCCCGAACGTGGGATTTCGCTGGGGACGGTTTCTAAATTCAAGTTGGCACGGGGGGCAGCGGTGTGCGTGGTTATTTTCCCAGGATTGATGATCCCCAATTCGGTGGGTCCGTTTAAAGTTTTGTTTGGCTCCGTTTCGCGGGGAAGCGCGTGCGCGTGGCGAGCCTGACCTCCCCGTGTCCCCCTCGCCCAGACCTTTCAACGCCACCCGGGTGAAGGTGCTACGAGGTCCCGAAGTGGAGATGCCTGTCAATGAGCACCTTTTCCCAGCTTTGAATGCAGGTTTCCAGCTTCAGACAAAATGTGGCTCCAAACGTGCAGTTTTGCGCCCGAACGTGGGATTTCGCTGGGGACGGTTTCTAAATTCAAGTTGGCACGGGGGGCAGCGGTGTGCGCGGTTATCTTCCCGGAAAAAGCCGTCCCCAGCTCGGTGGGTCCGTTTAAAGTTTTGTTTGGGCTCCCGTTTCGCGGGGAAGCGCGTGCGCGTGGCGAGCCTGACCTCCCCGTGTGCCCCTCGCCCAGACCTTTCCAACGCCACCCGGGTGAAGGTGCTACGAGGTCCCGAAGTGGAGATGCCTGTCAATGAGCACCTTTTCCCAGCTTTGAATGCAGGTTTCCAGCTTCAGACAAAATGTGGCTCCAACGTGCAGTTTTGCGCCCGAACGTGGGATTTCGCTGGGGACGGTTTCTAAATTCAAGTTGGCACGGGGGGCAGCGGTGTGTGTGGTTATTTTCCCAGGATTGATGATCCCCAATTCGGTGGGTCCGTTTAAAGTTTTGTTTGGGCTCCCGTTTCGCGGGGAAGCGCGTGCGCGTGGCGAGCCTGACCCTCCCCGTGTCCCCCTCGC
>NC_085021.1:520108-522608 GCF_963692335.1 Osmerus eperlanus
TGAGAGTGTGTTTGACTTGTTGAGTATTTTGTGGGTGTGAAATGCACCGTTTGGCGCCCGAAAGTGTGATTTTGCTGGGGATGGTTTTGTTCTTCAAGTGAGGGCAAGGGGCAGCGGTGTGTGCGGTTATTTTCCCCGAAAAAAGTGTCCCCATTTCGGTAGGCGTGTTTGAAATGTTGTTTCGCTCGCAGCGTCGGGGAAATGCGCGTGCGGCCGCGGGTCTCGATGTGCCCGTGTTCCCCTCGGGCATACCTATCCAACGAGCCCTGGGTGAAGGTGCTACGAGGTTCCTAAGTGGGGATGCCTGTACATGAAGCCCTTGTTCCCAGCTTTGAATGCACGTTTCCAGCTTGAGAGAAACGGGGGCTTAAAATTCACAGTTATTCGCCCGAACGTGGGATTTCGCTGGGGACGGTTTCTAAATTCAAGTTGGCACGGGGGGCAGCGGTGTGCGCGGTTATCTTCCCGGAAAAAGCCGTCCCCAGCTCGGTGGGTCCGTTTAAAGTTTTGTTTGGGCTCCCGTTTCGCGGGGAAGCGCGTGCGCGTGGCGAGCCTGACCTCCCCGTGTGCCCCTCGCCCAGACCTTTCCAACGCCACCCGGGTGAAGGTGCTACGAGGTCCCGAAGTGGAGATGCCTGTCAATGAGCACCTTTTCCCAGCTTTGAATGCAGGTTTCCAGCTTCAGACAAAATGTGGCTCCAAACGTGCAGTTTTGCGCCCGAACGTGGGATTTCGCTGGGGACGGTTTCTAAATTCAAGTTGGCACGGGGGGCAGCGGTGTGTGTGGTTATTTTCCCAGGATTGATGATCCCCAATTCGGTGGGTCCGTTTAAAGTTTTGTTTGGGCTCCCGTTTCGCGGGGAAGCGCGTGCGCGTGGCGAGCCTGACCTCCCCGTGTCCCCCTCGCCCAGACCTTTCCAACGCCACCCGGGTGAAGGTGCTACGAGGTCCCGAAGTGGAGATGCCTGTCAATGAGCACCTTTTCCCAGCTTTGAATGCACGTTTCCAGCTTCAGACAAAATGTGGCTCCAAACGTGCAGTTTTGCGCCCGAACGTGGGATTTCGCTGGGGACGGTTTCTAAATTCAAGTTGGCACGGGGGGCAGCGGTGTGCGCGGTTATCTTCCCGGAAAAAGCCGTCCCCAGCTCGGTGGGTCCGTTTAAAGTTTTGTTTGGGCTCCCGTTTCGCGGGGAAGCGCGTGCGCGTGGCGAGCCTGACCTCCCCGTGTCCCCCTCGCCCAGACCTTTCCAACGCCACCCGGGTGAAGGTGCTACGAGGTCCCGAAGTGGAGATGCCTGTCAATGAGCACCTTTTCCCAGCTTTGAATGCACGTTTCCAGCTTCAGACAAAATGTGGCTCCAAACGTGCAGTTTTGCGCCCGAACGTGGGATTTCGCTGGGGACGGTTTCTAAATTCAAGTTGGCACGGGGGGCAGCGGTGTGCGCGGTTATCTTCCCGGAAAAAGCCGTCCCCAGCTCGGTGGGTCCGTTTAAAGTTTTGTTTGGGCTCCCGTTTCGCGGGGAAGCGCGTGCGCGTGGCGAGCCTGACCTCCCCGTGTGCCCCTCGCCCAGACCTTTCCAACGCCACCCGGGTGAAGGTGCTACGAGGTCCCGAAGTGGAGATGCCTGTCAATGAGCACCTTTTCCCAGCTTTGAATGCAGGTTTCCAGCTTCAGACAAAATGTGGCTCCAAACGTGCAGTTTTGCGCCCGAACGTGGGATTTCGCTGGGGACGGTTTCTAAATTCAAGTTGGCACGGGGGGCAGCGGTGTGTGTGGTTATTTTCCCAGGATTGATGATCCCCAATTCGGTGGGTCCGTTTAAAGTTTTGTTTGGGCTCCCGTTTCGCGGGGAAGCGCGTGCGCGTGGCGAGCCTGACCTCCCCGTGTCCCCCTCGCCCAGACCTTTCCAACGCCACCCGGGTGAAGGTGCTACGAGGTCCCGAAGTGGAGATGCCTGTCAATGAGCACCTTTTCCCAGCTTTGAATGCACGTTTCCAGCTTCAGACAAAATGTGGCTCCAAACGTGCAGTTTTGCGCCCGAACGTGGGATTTCGCTGGGGACGGTTTCTAAATTCAAGTTGGCACGGGGGGCAGCGGTGTGCGTGGTTATTTTCCCAGGATTGATGATCCCCAATTCGGTGGGTCCGTTTAAAGTTTTGTTTGGGCTCCCGTTTCGCGGGGAAGCGCGTGCGCGTGGCGAGCCTGACCTCCCCGTGTGCCCCTCGCCCAGACCTTTCCAACGCCACCCGGGTGAAGGTGCTACGAGGTCCCGAAGTGGAGATGCCTGTCAATGAGCACCTTTTCCCAGCTTTGAATGCAGGTTTCCAGCTTCAGACAAAATGTGGCTCCAAACGTGCAGTTTTGCGCCCGAACGTGGGATTTCGCTGGGGACGGTTTCTAAATTCAAGTTGGCACGGGGGGCAGCGGTGTGTGTGGTTATTTTCCCAGGATTGATGATATCCAATTCGGTGGGTCCGTTTAAAGTTTTGTTTGGCTTCC
>NC_085021.1:532608-535108 GCF_963692335.1 Osmerus eperlanus
TATTTTGTGGGTGTGAAATGCACCGTTTGGCGCCCGAAAGTGTGATTTTGCTGGGGATGGTTTTGTTCTTCAAGTGAGGGCAAGGGGCAGCGGTGTGTGCGGTTATTTTCCCCGAAAAAAGTGTCCCCATTTCGGTAGGCGTGTTTGAAATGTTGTTTCGCTCGCAGCGTCGGGGAAATGCGCGTGCGGCCGCGGGTCTCGATGTGCCCGTGTTCCCCTCGGGCATACCTATCCAACGAGCCCTGGGTGAAGGTGCTACGAGGTTCCTAAGTGGGGATGCCTGTACATGAAGCCCTTGTTCCCAGCTTTGAATGCACGTTTCCAGCTTGAGAGAAACGGGGGCTTAAAATTCACAGTTATTCGCCCGAACGTGGGATTTCGCTGGGGACGGTTTCTAAATTCAAGTTGGCACGGGGGGCAGCGGTGTGCGCGGTTATCTTCCCGGAAAAAGCCGTCCCCAGCTCGGTGGGTCCGTTTAAAGTTTTGTTTGGGCTCCCGTTTCGCGGGGAAGCGCGTGCGCGTGGCGAGCCTGACCTCCCCGTGTGCCCCTCGCCCAGACCTTTCCAACGCCACCCGGGTGAAGGTGCTACGAGGTCCCGAAGTGGAGATGCCTGTCAATGAGCACCTTTTCCCAGCTTTGAATGCAGGTTTCCAGCTTCAGACAAAATGTGGCTCCAAACGTGCAGTTTTGCGCCCGAACGTGGGATTTCGCTGGGGACGGTTTCTAAATTCAAGTTGGCACGGGGGGCAGCGGTGTGTGTGGTTATTTTCCCAGGATTGATGATCCCCAATTCGGTGGGTCCGTTTAAAGTTTTGTTTGGGCTCCCGTTTCGCGGGGAAGCGCGTGCGCGTGGCGAGCCTGACCTCCCCGTGTCCCCCTCGCCCAGACCTTTCCAACGCCACCCGGGTGAAGGTGCTACGAGGTCCCGAAGTGGAGATGCCTGTCAATGAGCACCTTTTCCCAGCTTTGAATGCACGTTTCCAGCTTCAGACAAAATGTGGCTCCAAACGTGCAGTTTTGCGCTCCGAACGTGGGATTTCGCTGGGGACGGTTTCTAAATTCAAGTTGGCACGGGGGGCAGCGGTGTGCGCGGTTATCTTCCCGGAAAAAGCCGTCCCCAGCTCGGTGGGTCCGTTTAAAGTTTTGTTTGGGCTCCCGTTTCGCGGGGAAGCGCGTGCGCGTGGCGAGCCTGACCTCCCCGTGTCCCCCTCGCCCAGACCTTTCCAACGCCACCCGGGTGAAGGTGCTACGAGGTCCCGAAGTGGAGATGCCTGTCAATGAGCACCTTTTCCCAGCTTTGAATGCACGTTTCCAGCTTCAGACAAAATGTGGCTCCAAACGTGCAGTTTTGCGCCCGAACGTGGGATTTCGCTGGGGACGGTTTCTAAATTCAAGTTGGCACGGGGGGCAGCGGTGTGCGCGGTTATCTTCCCGGAAAAAGCCGTCCCCAGCTCGGTGGGGTCCGTTTAAAGTTTTGTTTGGGCTCCCGTTTCGCGGGGAAGCGCGTGCGCGTGGCGAGCCTGACCTCCCCGTGTGCCCCTCGCCCAGACCTTTCCAACGCCACCCGGGTGAAGGTGCTACGAGGTCCCGAAGTGGAGATGCCTGTCAATGAGCACCTTTTCCCAGCTTTGAATGCAGGTTTCCAGCTTCAGACAAAATGTGGCTCCAAACGTGCAGTTTTGCGCCCGAACGTGGGATTTCGCTGGGGACGGTTTCTAAATTCAAGTTGGCACGGGGGGCAGCGGTGTGTGTGGTTATTTTCCCAGGATTGATGATCCCCAATTCGGTGGGTCCGTTTAAAGTTTTGTTTGGGCTCCCGTTTCGCGGGGAAGCGCGTGCGCGTGGCGAGCCTGACCTCCCCGTGTCCCCCTCGCCCAGACCTTTCCAACGCCACCCGGGTGAAGGTGCTACGAGGTCCCGAAGTGGAGATGCCTGTCAATGAGCACCTTTTCCCAGCTTTGAATGCACGTTTCCAGCTTCAGACAAAATGTGGCTCCAAACGTGCAGTTTTGCGCCCGAACGTGGGATTTCGCTGGGGACGGTTTCTAAATTCAAGTTGGCACGGGGGGCAGCGGTGTGCGTGGTTATTTTCCCAGGATTGATGATCCCCAATTCGGTGGGTCCGTTTAAAGTTTTGTTTGGGCTCCCGTTTCGCGGGGAAGCGCGTGCGCGTGGCGAGCCTGACCTCCCCGTGTCCCCCTCGCCCAGACCTTTCCAACGCCACCCGGGTGAAGGTGCTACGAGGTCCCGAAGTGGAGATGCCTGTCAATGAGCACCTTTTCCCAGCTTTGAATGCACGTTTCCAGCTTCAGACAAAATGTGGCTCCAAACGTGCAGTTTTGCGCCCGAACGTGGGATTTCGCTGGGGACGGTTTCTAAATTCAAGTTGGCACGGGGGGCAGCGGTGTGCGTGGTTATTTTCCCAGGATTGATGATCCCCAATTCGGTGGGTCCGTTTAAAGTTTTGTTTGGGCTCCCGTTTCGCGGGGAAGCGCGTGC
>NC_085021.1:567608-572608 GCF_963692335.1 Osmerus eperlanus
GGGGTCCTCCCCGGAGGTGTGCTTGCCGCCCTGGGAGTGCTGTTCCCCGGGGAGGCCAAGAGTGTAGTGTTGTTCCCCGGGGCTCCCAAATTTTGCAGTGTGAGAGTGTGTTTGACTTGTTGAGTATTTTGTGGGTGTGAAATGCACCGTTTGGCGCCCGAAAGTGTGATTTTGCTGGGGATGGTTTTGTTCTTCAAGTGAGGGCAAGGGGCAGCGGTGTGTGCGGTTATTTTCCCCGAAAAAAGTGTCCCCATTTCGGTAGGCGTGTTTGAAATGTTGTTTCGCTCGCAGCGTCGGGGAAATGCGCGTGCGGCCGCGGGTCTCGATGTGCCCGTGTTCCCCTCGGGCATACCTATCCAACGAGCCCTGGGTGAAGGTGCTACGAGGTTCCTAAGTGGGGATGCCTGTACATGAAGCCCTTGTTCCCAGCTTTGAATGCACGTTTCCAGCTTGAGAGAAACGGGGGCTTAAAATTCACAGTTATTCGCCCGAACGTGGGATTTCGCTGGGGACGGTTTCTAAATTCAAGTTGGCACGGGGGGCAGCGGTGTGCGCGGTTATTTTCCCAGGATTGATGATCCCCAGCTCGGTGGGTCCGTTTAAAGTTTTGTTTGGGCTCCCGTTTCGCGGGGAAGCGCGTGCGCGTGGCGAGCCTGACCTCCCCGTGTCCCCCTCGCCCAGACCTTTCCAACGCCACCCGGGTGAAGGTGCTACGAGGTCCCGAAGTGGAGATGCCTGTCAATGAGCACCTTTTCCCAGCTTTGAATGCAGGTTTCCAGCTTCAGACAAAATGTGGCTCCAAACGTGCAGTTTTGCGCCCGAACGTGGGATTTCGCTGGGGACGGTTTCTAAATTCAAGTTGGCACGGGGGGCAGCGGTGTGTGTGGTTATTTTCCCAGGATTGATGATCCCCAATTCGGTGGGTCCGTTTAAAGTTTTGTTTGGGCTCCCGTTTCGCGGGGAAGCGCGTGCGCGTGGCGAGCCTGACCTCCCCGTGTTCCCCTCGCCCAGACCTTTCCAACGCCACCCGGGTGAAGGTGCTACGAGGTCCCGAAGTGGAGATGCCTGTCAATGAGCACCTTTTCCCAGCTTTGAATGCAGGTTTCCAGCTTCAGACAAAATGTGGCTCCAAACGTGCAGTTTTGCGCCCGAACGTGGGATTTCGCTGGGGACGGTTTCTAAATTCAAGTTGGCACGGGGGGCAGCGGTGTGTGTGGTTATTTTCCCAGGATTGATGATCCCCAATTCGGTGGGGTCCGTTTAAAGTTTTGTTTGGGCTCCCGTTTCGCGGGGAAGCGCGTGCGCGTGGCGAGCCTGACCTCCCCGTGTCCCCCTCGCCCAGACCTTTCCAACGCCACCCGGGTGAAGGTGCTACGAGGTCCCGAAGTGGAGATGCCTGTCAATGAGCACCTTTTCCCAGCTTTGAATGCAGGTTTCCAGCTTCAGACAAAATGTGGCTCCAAACGTGCAGTTTTGCGCCCGAACGTGGGATTTCGCTGGGGACGGTTTCTAAATTCAAGTTGGGACGGGGGGCAGCGGTGTGCGCGGTTATCTCCCCGGAAAAAGCCGTCCCCAGCTCGGTGGGTCCGTTTAAAGTTTTGTTTGGGCTCCCGTTTCGCGAGGAAGCGCGTGCGCGTGGCGAGCCTGACCTCCCCGTGTTCCCCTCGCCCAGACCTTTCCAACGCCACCGGGTGAAGGTGCTACGAGGTCCCGAAGTGGAGATGCCTGTCAATGAGCACCTTTTCCCAGCTTTGAATGCAGGTTTCCAGCTTCAGACAAAATGTGGCTCCAAACGTGCAGTTTTGCGCCCGAACGTGGGATTTCGCTGGGGACGGTTTCTAAATTCAAGTTGGCACGGGGGGCAGCGGTGTGTGTGGTTATTTTCCCAGGATTGATGATCCCCAATTCGGTGGGTCCGTTTAAAGTTTTGTTTGGGCTCCCGTTTCGCGAGGAAGCGCGTGCGCGTGGCGAGCCTGACCTCCCCGTGTTCCCCTCGCCCAGACCTTTCCAACGCCACCCGGGTGAAGGTGCTACGAGGTCCCGAAGTGGAGATGCCTGTCAATGAGCACCTTTTCCCAGCTTTGAATGCAGGTTTCCAGCTTCAGACAAAATGTGGCTCCAAACGTGCAGTTTTGCGCCCGAACGTGGGATTTCGCTGGGGACGGTTTCTAAATTCAAGTTGGCACGGGGGGCAGCGGTGTGTGTGGTTATTTTCCCAGGATTGATGATCCCCAATTCGGTGGGTCCGTTTAAAGTTTTGTTTGGGCTCCCGTTTCGCGGGGAAGCGCGTGCGCGTGGCGAGCCTGACCTCCCCGTGTTCCCCTCGCCCAGACCTTTCCAACGCCACCCGGGTGAAGGTGCTACGAGGTCCCGAAGTGGAGATGCCTGTCAATGAGCACCTTTTCCCAGCTTTGAATGCAGGTTTCCAGCTTCAGACAAAATGTGGCTCCAAACGTGCAGTTTTGCGCCCGAACGTGGGATTTCGCTGGGGACGGTTTCTAAATTCAAGTTGGCACGGGGGGCAGCGGTGTGTGTGGTTATTTTCCCAGGATTGATGATCCCCAATTCGGTGGGTCCGTTTAAAGTTTTGTTTGGGCTCCCGTTTCGCGGGGAAGCGCGTGCGCGTGGCGAGCCTGACCTCCCCGTGTCCCCCTCGCCCAGACCTTTCCAACGCCACCCGGGTGAAGGTGCTACGAGGTCCCGAAGTGGAGATGCCTGTCAATGAGCACCTTTTCCCAGCTTTGAATGCAGGTTTCCAGCTTCAGACAAAATGTGGCTCCAAACGTGCAGTTTTGCGCCCGAACGTGGGATTTCGCTGGGGACGGTTTCTAAATTCAAGTTGGCACGGGGGGCAGCGGTGTGTGTGGTTATTTTCCCAGGATTGATGATCCCCAATTCGGTGGGTCCGTTTAAAGTTTTGTTTGGGCTCCCGTTTCGCGGGGAAGCGCGTGCGCGTGGCGAGCCTGACCTCCCCGTGTCCCCCTCGCCCAGACCTTTCCAACGCCACCCGGGTGAAGGTGCTACGAGGTCCCGAAGTGGAGATGCCTGTCAATGAGCACCTTTTCCCAGCTTTGAATGCAGGTTTCCAGCTTCAGACAAAATGTGGCTCCAAACGTGCAGTTTGCGCCCGAACGTGGGATTTCGCTGGGGACGGTTTCTAAATTCAAGTTGGGACGGGGGGCAGCGGTGTGCGCGGTTATCTCCCGGAAAAAGCCGTCCCCAGCTCGGTGGGTCCGTTTAAAGTTTTGTTTGGGCTCCCGTTTCGCGAGGAAGCGCGTGCGCGTGGCGAGCCTGACCTCCCCGTGTTCCCCTCGCCCAGACCTTTCCAACGCCACCCGGGTGAAGGTGCTACGAGGTCCCGAAGTGGAGATGCCTGTCAATGAGCACCTTTTCCCAGCTTTGAATGCAGGTTTCCAGCTTCAGACAAAATGTGGCTCCAAACGTGCAGTTTGCGCCCGAACGTGGGATTTCGCTGGGGACGGTTTCTAAATTCAAGTTGGCACGGGGGGCAGCGGTGTGTGTGGTTATTTTCCCAGGATTGATGATCCCCAATTCGGTGGGTCCGTTTAAAGTTTTGTTTGGGCTCCCGTTTCGCGGGGAAGCGCGTGCGCGTGGCGAGCCTGACCTCCCCGTGTCCCCCTCGCCCAGACCTTTCCAACGCCACCCGGGTGAAGGTGCTACGAGGTCCCGAAGTGGAGATGCCTGTCAATGAGCACCTTTTCCCAGCTTTGAATGCAGGTTTCCAGCTTCAGACAAAATGTGGCTCCAAACGTGCAGTTTTGCGCCCGAACGTGGGATTTCGCTGGGGACGGTTTCTAAATTCAAGTTGGCACGGGGGGCAGCGGTGTGTGTGGTTATTTTCCCAGGATTGATGATCCCCAATTCGGTGGGTCCGTTTAAAGTTTTGTTTGGGCTCCCGTTTCGCGAGGAAGCGCGTGCGCGTGGCGAGCCTGACCTCCCCGTGTCCCCCTCGCCCAGACCTTTCCAACGCCACCCGGGTGAAGGTGCTACGAGGTCCCGAAGTGGAGATGCCTGTCAATGAGCACCTTTTCCCAGCTTTGAATGCAGGTTTCCAGCTTCAGACAAAATGTGGCTCCAAACGTGCAGTTTTGCGCCCGAACGTGGGATTTCGCTGGGGACGGTTTCTAAATTCAAGTTGGCACGGGGGGCAGCGGTGTGTGTGGTTATTTTCCCAGGATTGATGATCCCCAATTCGGTGGGTCCGTTTAAAGTTTTGTTTGGGCTCCCGTTTCGCGGGGAAGCGCGTGCGCGTGGCGAGCCTGACCTCCCCGTGTCCCCCTCGCCCAGACCTTTCCAACGCCACCCGGGTGAAGGTGCTACGAGGTCCCGAAGTGGAGATGCCTGTCAATGAGCACCTTTTCCCAGCTTTGAATGCAGGTTTCCAGCTTCAGACAAAATGTGGCTCCAAACGTGCAGTTTTGCGCCCGAACGTGGGATTTCGCTGGGGACGGTTTCTAAATTCAAGTTGGCACGGGGGGCAGCGGTGTGCGCGGTTATCTCCCCGGAAAAAGCCGTCCCCAGCTCGGTGGGTCCGTTTAAAGTTTTGTTTGGGCTCCCGTTTCGCGAGGAAGCGCGTGCGCGTGGCGAGCCTGACCTCCCCGTGTTCCCCTCGCCCAGACCTTTCCAACGCCACCCGGGTGAAGGTGCTACGAGGTCCCGAAGTGGAGATGCCTGTCAATGAGCACCTTTTCCCAGCTTTGAATGCAGGTTTCCAGCTTCAGACAAAATGTGGCTCCAAACGTGCAGTTTTGCGCCCGAACGTGGGATTTCGCTGGGGACGGTTTCTAAATTCAAGTTGGCACGGGGGGCAGCGGTGTGTGTGGTTATTTTCCCAGGATTGATGATCCCCAATTCGGTGGGTCCGTTTAAAGTTTTGTTTGGGCTCCCGTTTCGCGGGGAAGCGCGTGCGCGTGGCGAGCCTGACCTCCCCGTGTCCCCCTCGCCCAGACCTTTCCAACGCCACCGGGTGAAGGTGCTAC
>NC_085021.1:582610-585110 GCF_963692335.1 Osmerus eperlanus
GCAGGTTTCCAGCTTCAGACAAAATGTGGCTCCAAACGTGCAGTTTTGCGCCCGAACGTGGGATTTCGCTGGGGACGGTTTCTAAATTCAAGTTGGCACGGGGGGCAGCGGTGTGTGTGGTTATTTTCCCAGGATTGATGATCCCCAATTCGGTGGGTCCGTTTAAAGTTTTGTTTGGGCTCCCGTTTCGCGGGGAAGCGCGTGCGCGTGGCGAGCCTGACCTCCCCGTGTCCCCCTCGCCCAGACCTTTCCAACGCCACCCGGGTGAAGGTGCTACGAGGTCCCGAAGTGGAGATGCCTGTCAATGAGCACCTTTTCCCAGCTTTGAATGCACGTTTCCAGCTTCAGACAAAATGTGGCTCCAAACGTGCAGTTTTGCGCCCGAACGTGGGATTTCGCTGGGGACGGTTTCTAAATTCAAGTTGGCACGGGGGGCAGCGGTGTGCGCGGTTATCTTCCCGGAAAAAGCCGTCCCCAGCTCGGTGGGTCCGTTTAAAGTTTTGTTTGGGCTCCCGTTTCGCGGGGAAGCGCGTGCGCGTGGCGAGCCTGACCTCCCCGTGTGCCCCTCGCCCAGACCTTTCCAACGCCACCCGGGTGAAGGTGCTACGAGGTCCCGAAGTGGAGATGCCTGTCAATGAGCACCTTTTCCCAGCTTTGAATGCAGGTTTCCAGCTTCAGACAAAATGTGGCTCCAAACGTGCAGTTTTGCGCCCGAACGTGGGATTTCGCTGGGGACGGTTTCTAAATTCAAGTTGGCACGGGGGGCAGCGGTGTGTGTGGTTATTTTCCCAGGATTGATGATCCCCAATTCGGTGGGTCCGTTTAAAGTTTTGTTTGGGCTCCCGTTTCGCGGGGAAGCGCGTGCGCGTGGCGAGCCTGACCTCCCCGTGTCCCCCTCGCCCAGACCTTTCCAACGCCACCCGGGTGAAGGTGCTACGAGGTCCCGAAGTGGAGATGCCTGTCAATGAGCACCTTTTCCCAGCTTTGAATGCACGTTTCCAGCTTCAGACAAAATGTGGCTCCAAACGTGCAGTTTTGCGCCCGAACGTGGGATTTCGCTGGGGACGGTTTCTAAATTCAAGTTGGCACGGGGGGCAGCGGTGTGCGTGGTTATTTTCCCAGGATTGATGATCCCCAATTCGGTGGGTCCGTTTAAAGTTTTGTTTGGGCTCCCGTTTCGCGGGGAAGCGCGTGCGCGTGGCGAGCCTGACCTCCCCGTGTGCCCCTCGCCCAGACCTTTCCAACGCCACCCGGGTGAAGGTGCTACGAGGTCCCGAAGTGGAGATGCCTGTCAATGAGCACCTTTTCCCAGCTTTGAATGCAGGTTTCCAGCTTCAGACAAAATGTGGCTCCAAACGTGCAGTTTTGCGCCCGAACGTGGGATTTCGCTGGGGACGGTTTCTAAATTCAAGTTGGCACGGGGGGCAGCGGTGTGTGTGGTTATTTTCCCAGGATTGATGATCCCCAATTCGGTGGGTCCGTTTAAAGTTTTGTTTGGGCTCCCGTTTCGCGGGGAAGCGCGTGCGCGTGGCGAGCCTGACCTCCCCGTGTCCCCCTCGCCCAGACCTTTCCAACGCCACCCGGGTGAAGGTGCTACGAGGTCCCGAAGTGGAGATGCCTGTCAATGAGCACCTTTTCCCAGCTTTGAATGCACGTTTCCAGCTTCAGACAAAATGTGGCTCCAAACGTGCAGTTTTGCGCCCGAACGTGGGATTTCGCTGGGGACGGTTTCTAAATTCAAGTTGGCACGGGGGGCAGCGGTGTGCGTGGTTATTTTCCCAGGATTGATGATCCCCAATTCGGTGGGTCCGTTTAAAGTTTTGTTTGGGCTCCCGTTTCGCGGGGAAGCGCGTGCGCGTGGCGAGCCTGACCTCCCCGTGTGCCCCTCGCCCAGACCTTTCCAACGCCACCCGGGTGAAGGTGCTACGAGGTCCCGAAGTGGAGATGCCTGTCAATGAGCACCTTTTCCCAGCTTTGAATGCACGTTTCCAGCTTGAGAGAAACGGGGGCTTAAAATTCACAGTTATTCGCCCGAACGTGGGATTTCGCTGGGGACGGTTTCTAAATTCAAGTTGGCACGGGGGGCAGCGGTGTGTGTGGTTATTTTCCCAGGATTGATGATATCCAATTCGGTGGGTCCGTTTAAAGTTTTGTTTGGCTTCCCGTTTTCGTTGTGTAGCTCTGATTTCACTGGGGATAGTTTTATACACTGCTTTAGAGTGGGGCACACACGTGAGAGTTGTTTTTTCATTGGAACTGACTATGGCCATTTCGGTGTAGACGTTTAACGTTTTCTTTCGCTTCCCGTTTCCGTTTTATCCAACCGATTTCGATAGGGACAGTTTTGTTATTTAAGTTGGAGTGGGGCGCGACGGCGTGCGTTGAAATTTTTCGCCGGTTTCAGCTCCGTTCACGGTTGTAGCTCCGTTTGAAGTTTTCTTTCGCTTCCGGTTTCGCGCACGCGCACGTGCGCGTTATAAGTCCCGGTTTTCCGTGTGCC
>NC_085021.1:595110-597610 GCF_963692335.1 Osmerus eperlanus
GGGGGCTTAAAATTCACAGTTATTCGCCCGAACGTGGGATTTCGCTGGGGACGGTTTCTAAATTCAAGTTGGCACGGGGGGCAGCGGTGTGCGCGGTTATCTTCCCGGAAAAAGCCGTCCCCAGCTCGGTGGGTCCGTTTAAAGTTTTGTTTGGGCTCCCGTTTCGCGGGGAAGCGCGTGCGCGTGGCGAGCCTGACCTCCCCGTGTGCCCCTCGCCCAGACCTTTCCAACGCCACCCGGGTGAAGGTGCTACGAGGTCCCGAAGTGGAGATGCCTGTCAATGAGCACCTTTTCCCAGCTTTGAATGCAGGTTTCCAGCTTCAGACAAAATGTGGCTCCAAACGTGCAGTTTTGCGCCCGAACGTGGGATTTCGCTGGGGACGGTTTCTAAATTCAAGTTGGCACGGGGGGCAGCGGTGTGTGTGGTTATTTTCCCAGGATTGATGATCCCCAATTCGGTGGGTCCGTTTAAAGTTTTGTTTGGGCTCCCGTTTCGCGGGGAAGCGCGTGCGCGTGGCGAGCCTGACCTCCCCGTGTCCCCCTCGCCCAGACCTTTCCAACGCCACCCGGGTGAAGGTGCTACGAGGTCCCGAAGTGGAGATGCCTGTCAATGAGCACCTTTTCCCAGCTTTGAATGCACGTTTCCAGCTTCAGACAAAATGTGGCTCCAAACGTGCAGTTTTGCGCCCGAACGTGGGATTTCGCTGGGGACGGTTTCTAAATTCAAGTTGGCACGGGGGGCAGCGGTGTGCGCGGTTATCTTCCCGGAAAAAGCCGTCCCCAGCTCGGTGGGTCCGTTTAAAGTTTTGTTTGGGCTCCCGTTTCGCGGGGAAGCGCGTGCGCGTGGCGAGCCTGACCTCCCCGTGTGCCCCTCGCCCAGACCTTTCCAACGCCACCCGGGTGAAGGTGCTACGAGGTCCCGAAGTGGAGATGCCTGTCAATGAGCACCTTTTCCCAGCTTTGAATGCAGGTTTCCAGCTTCAGACAAAATGTGGCTCCAAACGTGCAGTTTTGCGCCCGAACGTGGGATTTCGCTGGGGACGGTTTCTAAATTCAAGTTGGCACGGGGGGCAGCGGTGTGTGTGGTTATTTTCCCAGGATTGATGATCCCCAATTCGGTGGGTCCGTTTAAAGTTTTGTTTGGGCTCCCGTTTCGCGGGGAAGCGCGTGCGCGTGGCGAGCCTGACCTCCCCGTGTCCCCCTCGCCCAGACCTTTCCAACGCCACCCGGGTGAAGGTGCTACGAGGTCCCGAAGTGGAGATGCCTGTCAATGAGCACCTTTTCCCAGCTTTGAATGCACGTTTCCAGCTTCAGACAAAATGTGGCTCCAAACGTGCAGTTTTGCGCCCGAACGTGGGATTTCGCTGGGGACGGTTTCTAAATTCAAGTTGGCACGGGGGGCAGCGGTGTGCGTGGTTATTTTCCCAGGATTGATGATCCCCAATTCGGTGGGTCCGTTTAAAGTTTTGTTTGGGCTCCCGTTTCGCGGGGAAGCGCGTGCGCGTGGCGAGCCTGACCTCCCCGTGTGCCCCTCGCCCAGACCTTTCCAACGCCACCCGGGTGAAGGTGCTACGAGGTCCCGAAGTGGAGATGCCTGTCAATGAGCACCTTTTCCCAGCTTTGAATGCAGGTTTCCAGCTTCAGACAAAATGTGGCTCCAAACGTGCAGTTTTGCGCCCGAACGTGGGATTTCGCTGGGGACGGTTTCTAAATTCAAGTTGGCACGGGGGGCAGCGGTGTGTGTGGTTATTTTCCCAGGATTGATGATCCCCAATTCGGTGGGTCCGTTTAAAGTTTTGTTTGGGCTCCCGTTTCGCGGGGAAGCGCGTGCGCGTGGCGAGCCTGACCTCCCCGTGTCCCCCTCGCCCAGACCTTTCCAACGCCACCCGGGTGAAGGTGCTACGAGGTCCCGAAGTGGAGATGCCTGTCAATGAGCACCTTTTCCCAGCTTTGAATGCACGTTTCCAGCTTCAGACAAAATGTGGCTCCAAACGTGCAGTTTTGCGCCCGAACGTGGGATTTCGCTGGGGACGGTTTCTAAATTCAAGTTGGCACGGGGGGCAGCGGTGTGCGTGGTTATTTTCCCAGGATTGATGATCCCCAATTCGGTGGGTCCGTTTAAAGTTTTGTTTGGGCTCCCGTTTCGCGGGGAAGCGCGTGCGCGTGGCGAGCCTGACCTCCCCGTGTGCCCCTCGCCCAGACCTTTCCAACGCCACCCGGGTGAAGGTGCTACGAGGTCCCGAAGTGGAGATGCCTGTCAATGAGCACCTTTTCCCAGCTTTGAATGCAGGTTTCCAGCTTGAGAGAAACGGGGGCTTAAAATTCACAGTTATTCGCCCGAACGTGGGATTTCGCTGGGGACGGTTTCTAAATTCAAGTTGGCACGGGGGGCAGCGGTGTGTGTGGTTATTTTCCCAGGATTGATGATATCCAATTCGGTGGGTCCGTTTAAAGTTTTGTTTGGCTTCCCGTTTTCGTTGTGTAGCTCTGATTTCACTGG
>NC_085021.1:607610-610110 GCF_963692335.1 Osmerus eperlanus
CGCCCGAAAGTGTGATTTTGCTGGGGATGGTTTTGTTCTTCAAGTGAGGGCAAGGGGCAGCGGTGTGTGCGGTTATTTTCCCCGAAAAAAGTGTCCCCATTTCGGTAGGCGTGTTTGAAATGTTGTTTCGCTCGCAGCGTCGGGGAAATGCGCGTGCGGCCGCGGGTCTCGATGTGCCCGTGTTCCCCTCGGGCATACCTATCCAACGAGCCCTGGGTGAAGGTGCTACGAGGTTCCTAAGTGGGGATGCCTGTACATGAAGCCCTTGTTCCCAGCTTTGAATGCACGTTTCCAGCTTGAGAGAAACGGGGGCTTAAAATTCACAGTTATTCGCCCGAACGTGGGATTTCGCTGGGGACGGTTTCTAAATTCAAGTTGGCACGGGGGGCAGCGGTGTGCGCGGTTATCTTCCCGGAAAAAGCCGTCCCCAGCTCGGTGGGTCCGTTTAAAGTTTTGTTTGGGCTCCCGTTTCGCGGGGAAGCGCGTGCGCGTGGCGAGCCTGACCTCCCCGTGTGCCCCTCGCCCAGACCTTTCCAACGCCACCCGGGTGAAGGTGCTACGAGGTCCCGAAGTGGAGATGCCTGTCAATGAGCACCTTTTCCCAGCTTTGAATGCAGGTTTCCAGCTTCAGACAAAATGTGGCTCCAAACGTGCAGTTTTGCGCCCGAACGTGGGATTTCGCTGGGGACGGTTTCTAAATTCAAGTTGGCACGGGGGGCAGCGGTGTGTGTGGTTATTTTCCCAGGATTGATGATCCCCAATTCGGTGGGTCCGTTTAAAGTTTTGTTTGGGCTCCCGTTTCGCGGGGAAGCGCGTGCGCGTGGCGAGCCTGACCTCCCCGTGTGCCCCTCGCCCAGACCTTTCCAACGCCACCCGGGTGAAGGTGCTACGAGGTCCCGAAGTGGAGATGCCTGTCAATGAGCACCTTTTCCCAGCTTTGAATGCAGGTTTCCAGCTTCAGACAAAATGTGGCTCCAAACGTGCAGTTTTGCGCCCGAACGTGGGATTTCGCTGGGGACGGTTTCTAAATTCAAGTTGGCACGGGGGGCAGCGGTGTGCGCGGTTATCTTCCCGGAAAAAGCCGTCCCCAGCTCGGTGGGTCCGTTTAAAGTTTTGTTTGGGCTCCCGTTTCGCGGGGAAGCGCGTGCGCGTGGCGAGCCTGACCTCCCCGTGTGCCCCTCGCCCAGACCTTTCCAACGCCACCCGGGTGAAGGTGCTACGAGGTCCCGAAGTGGAGATGCCTGTCAATGAGCACCTTTTCCCAGCTTTGAATGCAGGTTTCCAGCTTCAGACAAAATGTGGCTCCAAACGTGCAGTTTTGCGCCCGAACGTGGGATTTCGCTGGGGACGGTTTCTAAATTCAAGTTGGCACGGGGGGCAGCGGTGTGCGCGGTTATCTTCCCGGAAAAAGCCGTCCCCAGCTCGGTGGGTCCGTTTAAAGTTTTGTTTGGGCTCCCGTTTCGCGGGGAAGCGCGTGCGCGTGGCGAGCCTGACCTCCCCGTGTGCCCCTCGCCCAGACCTTTCCAACGCCACCCGGGTGAAGGTGCTACGAGGTCCCGAAGTGGAGATGCCTGTCAATGAGCACCTTTTCCCAGCTTTGAATGCACGTTTCCAGCTTCAGACAAAATGTGGCTCCAAACGTGCAGTTTTGCGCCCGAACGTGGGATTTCGCTGGGGACGGTTTCTAAATTCAAGTTGGCACGGGGGGCAGCGGTGTGCGTGGTTATTTTCCCAGGATTGATGATCCCCAATTCGGTGGGTCCGTTTAAAGTTTTGTTTGGGCTCCCGTTTCGCGGGGAAGCGCGTGCGCGTGGCGAGCCTGACCTCCCCGTGTGCCCCTCGCCCAGACCTTTCCAACGCCACCCGGGTGAAGGTGCTACGAGGTCCCGAAGTGGAGATGCCTGTCAATGAGCACCTTTTCCCAGCTTTGAATGCAGGTTTCCAGCTTCAGACAAAATGTGGCTCCAAACGTGCAGTTTTGCGCCCGAACGTGGGATTTCGCTGGGGACGGTTTCTAAATTCAAGTTGGCACGGGGGGCAGCGGTGTGCGCGGTTATCTTCCCGGAAAAAGCCGTCCCCAGCTCGGTGGGTCCGTTTAAAGTTTTGTTTGGGCTCCCGTTTCGCGGGGAAGCGCGTGCGCGTGGCGAGCCTGACCTCCCCGTGTGCCCCTCGCCCAGACCTTTCCAACGCCACCCGGGTGAAGGTGCTACGAGGTCCCGAAGTGGAGATGCCTGTCAATGAGCACCTTTTCCCAGCTTTGAATGCAGGTTTCCAGCTTCAGACAAAATGTGGCTCCAAACGTGCAGTTTTGCGCCCGAACGTGGGATTTCGCTGGGGACGGTTTCTAAATTCAAGTTGGCACGGGGGGCAGCGGTGTGTGTGGTTATTTTCCCAGGATTGATGATCCCCAATTCGGTGGGTCCGTTTAAAGTTTTGTTTGGGCTCCCGTTTCGCGGGGAAGCGCGTGCGCGTGGCGAGCCTGACCTCCCCGTGTCCCCCT
>NC_085021.1:620110-627610 GCF_963692335.1 Osmerus eperlanus
GGAAGTCAATGGGAGGACTCCCAGGGGCACGGGCGCTGTGCTCTCCAAAACCTAAGTCCATTTTGAATGGGAGTCAATGGGAGGACTCCCAGGGGCACTGCATCACTGGCACTTTAGCCTCCAAAACCTAAGTCCATTTTGAGTGGGAGTCAATGGGAGGATGCCCAGGGGCACTGCATCACTGGCACTTTAGCCTCCAAAACCTAAGTCCATTTTGAGTGGGAGTCAATGGGAGGATGCCCAGGGGCACTGCATCACAGGCACTTTAGCCTCCAAAACCTAAGTCCATTTTGAGTGGGAGTCAATGGGAGGATGCCCAGGGGCACGGGCACTGTAAACAGGGGATGCCCAGGGGCACGGGCACTGTAAGCAGGGGATGCCCAGGGGCACGTACTTCTTAAAGTGGGGTTATTTTGGTTTTAACACAGGGGGGGTGCTTAAGAGTGGGTGCACAGGGCCCCACGGTGATCAGGTAGTGCAGGGGGGTCCTCCCCGGAGGTGTGCTTGCCGCCCTGGGAGTGCTGTTCCCCGGGGAGGCCAAGAGTGTAGTGTTGTTCCCCGGGGCTCCCAAATTTTGCAGTGTGAGAGTGTGTTTGACTTGTTGAGTATTTTGTGGGTGTGAAATGCACCGTTTGGCGCCCGAAAGTGTGATTTTGCTGGGGATGGTTTTGTTCTTCAAGTGAGGGCAAGGGGCAGCGGTGTGTGCGGTTATTTTCCCCGAAAAAAGTGTCCCCATTTCGGTAGGCGTGTTTGAAATGTTGTTTCGCTCGCAGCGTCGGGGAAATGCGCGTGCGGCCGCGGGTCTCGATGTGCCCGTGTTCCCCTCGGGCATACCTATCCAACGAGCCCTGGGTGAAGGTGCTACGAGGTTCCTAAGTGGGGATGCCTGTACATGAAGCCCTTGTTCCCAGCTTTGAATGCACGTTTCCAGCTTGAGAGAAACGGGGGCTTAAAATTCACAGTTATTCGCCCGAACGTGGGATTTCGCTGGGGACGGTTTCTAAATTCAAGTTGGCACGGGGGGCAGCGGTGTGCGCGGTTATCTTCCCGGAAAAAGCCGTCCCCAGCTCGGTGGGTCCGTTTAAAGTTTTGTTTGGGCTCCCGTTTCGCGGGGAAGCGCGTGCGCGTGGCGAGCCTGACCTCCCCGTGTGCCCCTCGCCCAGACCTTTCCAACGCCACCCGGGTGAAGGTGCTACGAGGTCCCGAAGTGGAGATGCCTGTCAATGAGCACCTTTTCCCAGCTTTGAATGCACGTTTCCAGCTTCAGACAAAATGTGGCTCCAAACGTGCAGTTTTGCGCCCGAACGTGGGATTTCGCTGGGGACGGTTTCTAAATTCAAGTTGGCACGGGGGGCAGCGGTGTGTGTGGTTATTTTCCCAGGATTGATGATCCCCAATTCGGTGGGTCCGTTTAAAGTTTTGTTTGGGCTCCCGTTTCGCGGGGAAGCGCGTGCGCGTGGCGAGCCTGACCTCCCCGTGTGCCCCTCGCCCAGACCTTTCCAACGCCACCCGGGTGAAGGTGCTACGAGGTCCCGAAGTGGAGATGCCTGTCAATGAGCACCTTTTCCCAGCTTTGAATGCACGTTTCCAGCTTCAGACAAAATGTGGCTCCAAACGTGCAGTTTTGCGCCCGAACGTGGGATTTCGCTGGGGACGGTTTCTAAATTCAAGTTGGCACGGGGGGCAGCGGTGTGCGCGGTTATCTTCCCGGAAAAAGCCGTCCCCAGCTCGGTGGGTCCGTTTAAAGTTTTGTTTGGGCTCCCGTTTCGCGGGGAAGCGCGTGCGCGTGGCGAGCCTGACCTCCCCGTGTGCCCCTCGCCCAGACCTTTCCAACGCCACCCGGGTGAAGGTGCTACGAGGTCCCGAAGTGGAGATGCCTGTCAATGAGCACCTTTTCCCAGCTTTGAATGCAGGTTTCCAGCTTCAGACAAAATGTGGCTCCAAACGTGCAGTTTTGCGCCCGAACGTGGGATTTCGCTGGGGACGGTTTCTAAATTCAAGTTGGCACGGGGGGCAGCGGTGTGTGTGGTTATTTTCCCAGGATTGATGATCCCCAATTCGGTGGGTCCGTTTAAAGTTTTGTTTGGGCTCCCGTTTCGCGGGGAAGCGCGTGCGCGTGGCGAGCCTGACCTCCCCGTGTGCCCCTCGCCCAGACCTTTCCAACGCCACCCGGGTGAAGGTGCTACGAGGTTCCTAAGTGGGGATGCCTGTACATGAAGCCCTTGTTCCCAGCTTTGAATGCACGTTTCCAGCTTGAGAGAAACGGGGGCTTAAAATTCACAGTTATTCGCCCGAACGTGGGATTTCGCTGGGGACGGTTTCTAAATTCACGGCACGGGGGGCAGCGGTGTGCGCGGTTATCTTCCCGGAAAAAGCCGTCCCCAGCTCGGTGGGTCCGTTTAAAGTTTTGTTTGGGCTCCCGTTTCGCGGGGAAGCGCGTGCGCGTGGCGAGCCTGACCTCCCCGTGTGCCCCTCGCCCAGACCTTTCCAACGCCACCCGGGTGAAGGTGCTACGAGGTCCCGAAGTGGAGATGCCTGTCAATGAGCACCTTTTCCCAGCTTTGAATGCAGGTTTCCAGCTTCAGACAAAATGTGGCTCCAAACGTGCAGTTTTGCGCCCGAACGTGGGATTTCGCTGGGGACGGTTTCTAAATTCAAGTTGGCACGGGGGGCAGCGGTGTGCGCGGTTATCTTCCCGGAAAAAGCCGTCCCCAGCTCGGTGGGTCCGTTTAAAGTTTTGTTTGGGCTCCCGTTTCGCGGGGAAGCGCGTGCGCGTGGCGAGCCTGACCTCCCCGTGTGCCCCTCGCCCAGACCTTTCCAACGCCACCCGGGTGAAGGTGCTACGAGGTCCCGAAGTGGAGATGCCTGTCAATGAGCACCTTTTCCCAGCTTTGAATGCAGGTTTCCAGCTTCAGACAAAATGTGGCTCCAAACGTGCAGTTTTGCGCCCGAACGTGGGATTTCGCTGGGGACGGTTTCTAAATTCAAGTTGGCACGGGGGGCAGCGGTGTGTGTGGTTATTTTCCCAGGATTGATGATCCCCAATTCGGTGGGTCCGTTTAAAGTTTTGTTTGGGCTCCCGTTTCGCGGGGAAGCGCGTGCGCGTGGCGAGCCTGACCTCCCCGTGTCCCCCTCGCCCAGACCTTTCCAACGCCACCCGGGTGAAGGTGCTACGAGGTCCCGAAGTGGAGATGCCTGTCAATGAGCACCTTTTCCCAGCTTTGAATGCAGGTTTCCAGCTTCAGACAAAATGTGGCTCCAAACGTGCAGTTTTGCGCCCGAACGTGGGATTTCGCTGGGGACGGTTTCTAAATTCAAGTTGGCACGGGGGGCAGCGGTGTGTGTGGTTATTTTCCCAGGATTGATGATCCCCAATTCGGTGGGTCCGTTTAAAGTTTTGTTTGGGCTCCCGTTTCGCGGGGAAGCGCGTGCGCGTGGCGAGCCTGACCTCCCCGTGTCCCCCTCGCCCAGACCTTTCCAACGCCACCCGGGTGAAGGTGCTACGAGGTCCCGAAGTGGAGATGCCTGTCAATGAGCACCTTTTCCCAGCTTTGAATGCACGTTTCCAGCTTCAGACAAAATGTGGCTCCAAACGTGCAGTTTTGCGCCCGAACGTGGGATTTCGCTGGGGACGGTTTCTAAATTCAAGTTGGCACGGGGGGCAGCGGTGTGTGTGGTTATTTTCCCAGGATTGATGATCCCCAATTCGGTGGGTCCGTTTAAAGTTTTGTTTGGGCTCCCGTTTCGCGGGGAAGCGCGTGCGCGTGGCGAGCCTGACCTCCCCGTGTCCCCCTCGCCCAGACCTTTCCAACGCCACCCGGGTGAAGGTGCTACGAGGTCCCGAAGTGGAGATGCCTGTCAATGAGCACCTTTTCCCAGCTTTGAATGCACGTTTCCAGCTTCAGACAAAATGTGGCTCCAAACGTGCAGTTTTGCGCCCGAACGTGGGATTTCGCTGGGGACGGTTTCTAAATTCAAGTTGGCACGGGGGGCAGCGGTGTGCGTGGTTATTTTCCCAGGATTGATGATCCCCAATTCGGTGGGTCCGTTTAAAGTTTTGTTTGGGCTCCCGTTTCGCGGGGAAGCGCGTGCGCGTGGCGAGCCTGACCTCCCCGTGTGCCCCTCGCCCAGACCTTTCCAACGCCACCCGGGTGAAGGTGCTACGAGGTCCCGAAGTGGAGATGCCTGTCAATGAGCACCTTTTCCCAGCTTTGAATGCACGTTTCCAGCTTCAGACAAAATGTGGCTCCAAACGTGCAGTTTTGCGCCCGAACGTGGGATTTCGCTGGGGACGGTTTCTAAATTCAAGTTGGCACGGGGGGCAGCGGTGTGTGTGGTTATTTTCCCAGGATTGATGATCCCCAATTCGGTGGGTCCGTTTAAAGTTTTGTTTGGGCTCCCGTTTCGCGGGGAAGCGCGTGCGCGTGGCGAGCCTGACCTCCCCGTGTCCCCCTCGCCCAGACCTTTCCAACGCCACCCGGGTGAAGGTGCTACGAGGTCCCGAAGTGGAGATGCCTGTCAATGAGCACCTTTTCCCAGCTTTGAATGCACGTTTCCAGCTTCAGACAAAATGTGGCTCCAAACGTGCAGTTTTGCGCCCGAACGTGGGATTTCGCTGGGGACGGTTTCTAAATTCAAGTTGGCACGGGGGGCAGCGGTGTGTGTGGTTATTTTCCCAGGATTGATGATCCCCAATTCGGTGGGTCCGTTTAAAGTTTTGTTTGGGCTCCCGTTTCGCGGGGAAGCGCGTGCGCGTGGCGAGCCTGACCTCCCCGTGTGCCCCTCGCCCAGACCTTTCCAACGCCACCCGGGTGAAGGTGCTACGAGGTCCCGAAGTGGAGATGCCTGTCAATGAGCACCTTTTCCCAGCTTTGAATGCACGTTTCCAGCTTCAGACAAAATGTGGCTCCAAACGTGCAGTTTTGCGCCCGAACGTGGGATTTCGCTGGGGACGGTTTCTAAATTCAAGTTGGCACGGGGGGCAGCGGTGTGCGCGGTTATCTTCCCGGAAAAAGCCGTCCCCAGCTCGGTGGGTCCGTTTAAAGTTTTGTTTGGGCTCCCGTTTCGCGGGGAAGCGCGTGCGCGTGGCGAGCCTGACCTCCCCGTGTGCCCCTCGCCCAGACCTTTCCAACGCCACCCGGGTGAAGGTGCTACGAGGTCCCGAAGTGGAGATGCCTGTCAATGAGCACCTTTTCCCAGCTTTGAATGCAGGTTTCCAGCTTCAGACAAAATGTGGCTCCAAACGTGCAGTTTTGCGCCCGAACGTGGGATTTCGCTGGGGACGGTTTCTAAATTCAAGTTGGCACGGGGGGCAGCGGTGTGTGTGGTTATTTTCCCAGGATTGATGATCCCCAATTCGGTGGGTCCGTTTAAAGTTTTGTTTGGGCTCCCGTTTCGCGGGGAAGCGCGTGCGCGTGGCGAGCCTGACCTCCCCGTGTGCCCCTCGCCCAGACCTTTCCAACGCCACCCGGGTGAAGGTGCTACGAGGTCCCGAAGTGGAGATGCCTGTCAATGAGCACCTTTTCCCAGCTTTGAATGCAGGTTTCCAGCTTCAGACAAAATGTGGCTCCAAACGTGCAGTTTTGCGCCCGAACGTGGGATTTCGCTGGGGACGGTTTCTAAATTCAAGTTGGCACGGGGGGCAGCGGTGTGCGCGGTTATCTTCCCGGAAAAAGCCGTCCCCAGCTCGGTGGGTCCGTTTAAAGTTTTGTTTGGGCTCCCGTTTCGCGGGGAAGCGCGTGCGCGTGGCGAGCCTGACCTCCCCGTGTGCCCCTCGCCCAGACCTTTCCAACGCCACCCGGGTGAAGGTGCTACGAGGTCCCGAAGTGGAGATGCCTGTCAATGAGCACCTTTTCCCAGCTTTGAATGCAGGTTTCCAGCTTCAGACAAAATGTGGCTCCAAACGTGCAGTTTTGCGCCCGAACGTGGGATTTCGCTGGGGACGGTTTCTAAATTCAAGTTGGCACGGGGGGCAGCGGTGTGTGTGGTTATTTTCCCAGGATTGATGATCCCCAATTCGGTGGGTCCGTTTAAAGTTTTGTTTGGGCTCCCGTTTCGCGGGGAAGCGCGTGCGCGTGGCGAGCCTGACCTCCCCGTGTCCCCCTCGCCCAGACCTTTCCAACGCCACCCGGGTGAAGGTGCTACGAGGTCCCGAAGTGGAGATGCCTGTCAATGAGCACCTTTTCCCAGCTTTGAATGCAGGTTTCCAGCTTCAGACAAAATGTGGCTCCAAACGTGCAGTTTTGCGCCCGAACGTGGGATTTCGCTGGGGACGGTTTCTAAATTCAAGTTGGCACGGGGGGCAGCGGTGTGCGTGGTTATTTTCCCAGGATTGATGATCCCCAATTCGGTGGGTCCGTTTAAAGTTTTGTTTGGGCTCCCGTTTCGCGGGGAAGCGCGTGCGCGTGGCGAGCCTGACCTCCCCGTGTGCCCCTCGCCCAGACCTTTCCAACGCCACCCGGGTGAAGGTGCTACGAGGTCCCGAAGTGGAGATGCCTGTCAATGAGCACCTTTTCCCAGCTTTGAATGCACGTTTCCAGCTTCAGACAAAATGTGGCTCCAAACGTGCAGTTTTGCGCCCGAACGTGGGATTTCGCTGGGGACGGTTTCTAAATTCAAGTTGGCACGGGGGGCAGCGGTGTGTGTGGTTATTTTCCCAGGATTGATGATCCCCAATTCGGTGGGTCCGTTTAAAGTTTTGTTTGGGCTCCCGTTTCGCGGGGAAGCGCGTGCGCGTGGCGAGCCTGACCTCCCCGTGTCCCCCTCGCCCAGACCTTTCCAACGCCACCCGGGTGAAGGTGCTACGAGGTCCCGAAGTGGAGATGCCTGTCAATGAGCACCTTTTCCCAGCTTTGAATGCACGTTTCCAGCTTCAGACAAAATGTGGCTCCAAACGTGCAGTTTTGCGCCCGAACGTGGGATTTCGCTGGGGACGGTTTCTAAATTCAAGTTGGCACGGGGGGCAGCGGTGTGCGTGGTTATTTTCCCAGGATTGATGATCCCCAATTCGGTGGGTCCGTTTAAAGTTTTGTTTGGGCTCCCGTTTCGCGGGGAAGCGCGTGCGCGTGGCGAGCCTGACCTCCCCGTGTGCCCCTCGCCCAGACCTTTCCAACGCCACCCGGGTGAAGGTGCTACGAGGTCCCGAAGTGGAGATGCCTGTCAATGAGCACCTTTTCCCAGCTTTGAATGCACGTTTCCAGCTTGAGAGAAACGGGGGCTTAAAATTCACAGTTATTCGCCCGAACGTGGGATTTCGCTGGGGACGGTTTCTAAATTCAAGTTGGCACGGGGGGCAGCGGTGTGTGTGGTTATTTTCCCAGGATTGATGATATCCAATTCGGTGGGTCCGTTTAAAGTTTTGTTTGGCTTCCCGTTTTCGTTGTGTAGCTCTGATTTCACTGGGGATAGTTTTATACACTGCTTTAGAGTGGGGCACACACGTGAGAGTTGTTTTTTCATTGGAACTGACTATGGCCATTTCGGTGTAGACGTTTAACGTTT
>NC_085021.1:637610-643584 GCF_963692335.1 Osmerus eperlanus
ATTTCGGTAGGCGTGTTTGAAATGTTGTTTCGCTCGCAGCGTCGGGGAAATGCGCGTGCGGCCGCGGGTCTCGATGTGCCCGTGTTCCCCTCGGGCATACCTATCCAACGAGCCCTGGGTGAAGGTGCTACGAGGTTCCTAAGTGGGGATGCCTGTACATGAAGCCCTTGTTCCCAGCTTTGAATGCACGTTTCCAGCTTGAGAGAAACGGGGGCTTAAAATTCACAGTTATTCGCCCGAACGTGGGATTTCGCTGGGGACGGTTTCTAAATTCAAGTTGGCACGGGGGGCAGCGGTGTGCGCGGTTATCTTCCCGGAAAAAGCCGTCCCCAGCTCGGTGGGTCCGTTTAAAGTTTTGTTTGGGCTCCCGTTTCGCGGGGAAGCGCGTGCGCGTGGCGAGCCTGACCTCCCCGTGTGCCCCTCGCCCAGACCTTTCCAACGCCACCCGGGTGAAGGTGCTACGAGGTCCCGAAGTGGAGATGCCTGTCAATGAGCACCTTTTCCCAGCTTTGAATGCAGGTTTCCAGCTTCAGACAAAATGTGGCTCCAAACGTGCAGTTTTGCGCCCGAACGTGGGATTTCGCTGGGGACGGTTTCTAAATTCAAGTTGGCACGGGGGGCAGCGGTGTGTGTGGTTATTTTCCCAGGATTGATGATCCCCAATTCGGTGGGTCCGTTTAAAGTTTTGTTTGGGCTCCCGTTTCGCGGGGAAGCGCGTGCGCGTGGCGAGCCTGACCTCCCCGTGTCCCCCTCGCCCAGACCTTTCCAACGCCACCCGGGTGAAGGTGCTACGAGGTCCCGAAGTGGAGATGCCTGTCAATGAGCACCTTTTCCCAGCTTTGAATGCACGTTTCCAGCTTCAGACAAAATGTGGCTCCAAACGTGCAGTTTTGCGCCCGAACGTGGGATTTCGCTGGGGACGGTTTCTAAATTCAAGTTGGCACGGGGGGCAGCGGTGTGCGCGGTTATCTTCCCGGAAAAAGCCGTCCCCAGCTCGGTGGGTCCGTTTAAAGTTTTGTTTGGGCTCCCGTTTCGCGGGGAAGCGCGTGCGCGTGGCGAGCCTGACCTCCCCGTGTGCCCCTCGCCCAGACCTTTCCAACGCCACCCGGGTGAAGGTGCTACGAGGTCCCGAAGTGGAGATGCCTGTCAATGAGCACCTTTTCCCAGCTTTGAATGCACGTTTCCAGCTTCAGACAAAATGTGGCTCCAAACGTGCAGTTTTGCGCCCGAACGTGGGATTTCGCTGGGGACGGTTTCTAAATTCAAGTTGGCACGGGGGGCAGCGGTGTGCGCGGTTATCTTCCCGGAAAAAGCCGTCCCCAGCTCGGTGGGTCCGTTTAAAGTTTTGTTTGGGCTCCCGTTTCGCGGGGAAGCGCGTGCGCGTGGCGAGCCTGACCTCCCCGTGTGCCCCTCGCCCAGACCTTTCCAACGCCACCCGGGTGAAGGTGCTACGAGGTCCCGAAGTGGAGATGCCTGTCAATGAGCACCTTTTCCCAGCTTTGAATGCAGGTTTCCAGCTTCAGACAAAATGTGGCTCCAAACGTGCAGTTTTGCGCCCGAACGTGGGATTTCGCTGGGGACGGTTTCTAAATTCAAGTTGGCACGGGGGGCAGCGGTGTGTGTGGTTATTTTCCCAGGATTGATGATCCCCAATTCGGTGGGTCCGTTTAAAGTTTTGTTTGGGCTCCCGTTTCGCGGGGAAGCGCGTGCGCGTGGCGAGCCTGACCTCCCCGTGTCCCCCTCGCCCAGACCTTTCCAACGCCACCCGGGTGAAGGTGCTACGAGGTCCCGAAGTGGAGAGCCTGTCAATGAGCACTTTTCCCAGCTTTGAATGCAGGTTTCCAGCTTCAGACAAAATGTGGCTCCAAACGTGCAGTTTTGCGCCCGAACGTGGGATTTCGCTGGGGACGGTTTTCTAAATTCAAGTTGGCACGGGGGGCAGCGGTGTGTGTGGTTATTTTCCCAGGATTGATGATCCCCAATTCGGTGGGTCCGTTTAAAGTTTTGTTTGGGCTCCCGTTTCGCGGGAAGCGCGTGCGCGTGGCGAGCCTGACCTCCCCGTGTCCCCCTCGCCCAGACCTTTCCAACGCCACCCGGGTGAAGGTGCTACGAGGTCCCGAAGTGGAGATGCCTGTCAATGAGCACCTTTTCCCAGCTTTGAATGCACGTTTCCAGCTTCAGACAAAATGTGGCTCCAAACGTGCAGTTTTGCGCCCGAACGTGGGATTTCGCTGGGGACGGTTTCTAAATTCAAGTTGGCACGGGGGGGCAGCGGTGTGTGTGGTTATTTTCCCAGGATTGATGATCCCCAATTTCGGTGGGTCCGTTTAAAGTTTTGTTTGGGCTCCCGTTTCGCGGGGAAGCGCGTGCGCGTGGCGAGCCTGACCTCCCCGTGTCCCCCCTCGCCCAGACCTTTCCAACGCCACCCGGGTGAAGGTGCTACGAGGTCCCGAAGTGGAGATGCCTGTCAATGAGCACCTTTTCCCAGCTTTGAATGCACGTTTCCAGCTTCAGACAAAATGTGGCTCCAAACGTGCAGTTTTGGCGCCCGAACGTGGGATTTCGCTGGGGACGGTTTCTAAATTCAAGTTGGCACGGGGGGCAGCGGTGTGCGTGGTTATTTTCCCAGGATTGATGATCCCCAATTCGGTGGGTCCGTTTAAAGTTTTGTTTGGGCTCCCCGTTTCGCGGGAAGCGCGTGCGCGTGGCGAGCCTGACCTCCCCGTGTGCCCCTCGCCCCAGACCTTTCCAACGCCACCCGGGTGAAGGTGCTACGAGGTCCCGAAGTGGAGATGCCTGTCAATGAGCACCTTTTCCCAGCTTTGAATGCACGTTTCCCAGCTTCAGACAAAATGTGGCTCCAAACGTGCAGTTTTGCGCCCGAACGTGGGATTTCGCTGGGACGGTTTCTAAATTCAAGTTGGCACGGGGGGCAGCGGTGTGTGTGGTTATTTTCCCAGGATTGATGATCCCCAATTCGGTGGGTCCGTTTAAAGTTTTTTGTTTGGGCTCCCGTTTCGCGGGGAAGCGCGTGCGCGTGGCGAGCCTGACCTCCCCGTGTCCCCCTCGCCCAGACCTTTCCAACGCCACCCGGGTGAAGGTGCTACGAGGTCCCGAAGTGGAGATGCCTGTCAATGAGCACCTTTTCCCAGCTTTGAATGCACGTTTCTCCAGCTTCAGACAAAATGTGGCTCCAAACGTGCAGTTTTGCGCCCGAACGTGGGATTTCGCTGGGGACGGTTTCTAAATTCAAGTTGGCACGGGGGGCAGCGGTGTGTGTGGTTATTTTCCCAGGATTGATGATCCCCAATTCGGTGGGTCCGTTTAAAGTTTTGTTTGGGCTCCCGTTTCGCGGGGAAGCGCGTGCGCGTGGCGAGCCTGACCTCACCCGTGTGCCCCTCGCCCAGACCTTTCCAACGCCACCCGGGTGAAGGTGCTACGAGGTCCCGAAGTGGAGATGCCTGTCAATGAGCACCTTTTCCCAGCTTTTGAATGCACGTTTCCAGCTTCAGACAAAATGTGGCTCCAAACGTGCAGTTTTGCGCCCGAACGTGGGATTTCGCTGGGGACGGTTTCTAAATTCAAGTTGGCACGGGGGGCAGCGGTGTGCGCGGTTATCTTCCCGGAAAAAGCCGTCCCCAGCTCGGTGGGTCCGTTTAAAGTTTTGTTTGGGCTCCCGTTTCGCGGGGAAGCGCGTGCGCGTGGCGAGCCTGACCTCCCCGTGTGCCCCTCGCCCAGACCTTTCCAACGCCACCCGGGTGAAGGTGCTACGAGGTCCCGAAGTGGAGATGCCTGTCAATGAGCACCTTTTCCCAGCTTTGAATGCAGGTTTCCAGCTTCAGACAAAATGTGGCTCCAACGTGCAGTTTTGCGCCCGAACGTGGGATTTCGCTGGGACGGTTTCTAAATTCAAGTTGGCACGGGGGGCAGCGGTGTGTGTGGTTATTTTCCCAGGATTGATGATCCCCAATTCGTGGGTCCGTTTAAAGTTTTGTTTGGGCTCCCGTTTCGCGGGAAGCGCGTGCGCGTGGCGAGCCTGACCTCCCCGTGTGCCCCTCGCCCAGACCTTTCCAACGCCACCCGGGTGAAGGTGCTACGAGGTCCCGAAGCATGGAGATGCCTGTCAATGAGCACCTTTTCCCAGCTTTGAATGCAGGTTTCCAGCTTCAGACAAATGTGGCTCCAAACGTGCAGTTTGCGCCCGAACGTGGGATTTCGCTGGGGACGGTTTCTAAATTCAAGTTGGCACGGGGGGCAGCGGTGTGCGCGGTTATCTTCCCGGAAAAAGCCGTCCCCAGCTCGGTGGGTCCGTTTAAAGTTTTGTTTGGGCTCCCGTTTCGCGGGAAGCGCGTGCGCGTGGCGAGCCTGACCCTCCCCGTGTGCCCCTCGCCCAGACCTTTCCAACGCCACCCGGGTGAAGGTGCTACGAGGTCCGAAGTGGAGATGCCTGTCAATGAGCACCTTTTCCCAGCTTTGAATGCAGGTTTCCAGCTTCAGACAAAATGTGGCTCCAAACGTGCAGTTTTGCGCCCGAACGTGGGATTTCGCTGGGGACGGTTTCTAAATTCAAGTTGGCACGGGGGGCAGCGGTGTGTGTGGTTATTTTCCCAGGATTGATGATCCCCAATTCGGTGGGTCCGTTTAAAGTTTTGTTTGGGCTCCCGTTTCGCGGGGGAAGCGCGTGCGCGTGGCGAGCCTGACCTCCCCGTGTGCCCCTCGCCCAGACCTTTCCAACGCCACCCGGGTGAAGGTGCTACGAGGTCCCGAAGTGGAGATGCCTGTCAATGAGCACCTTTTCCCAGCTTTGAATGCACGTTTCCAGCTTCAGACAAAATGTGCTCCAAACGTGCAGTTTGCGCCCGAACGTGGGATTTCGCTGGGGACGGTTTCTAAATTCAAGTTGGCACGGGGGGCAGCGGTGTGCGTGGTTATTTTCCCAGGATTGATGATCCCCAATTCGGTGGGTCCGTTTAAAGTTTTGTTTGGGCTCCCGTTTCGCGGGGAAGCGCGTGCGGCGTGGCGAGCCTGACCTCCCCGTGTGCCCCTCGCCCAGACCTTTCCAACGCCACCCGGGTGAAGGTGCTACGAGGTCCCGAAGTGGAGATGCCTGTCAATGAGCACCTTTTCCCAGCTTTTGAATGCACGTTTCCAGCTTCAGACAAAATGTGGCTCCAAACGTGCAGTTTTGCGCCCGAACGTGGGATTTCGCTGGGACGGTTTCTAAATTCAAGTTGGCACGGGGGCAGCGGTGTGTGTGGTTATTTTCCCCAGGATTGATGATCCCCAATTCGGTGGGTCCGTTTAAAGTTTTGTTTGGGCTCCCGTTTCGCGGGGAAGCGCGTGCGCGTGGCGAGCCTGACCTCCCCGTGTCCCCCTCGCCCAGACCTTTCCAACGCCACCCGGGTGAAGGTGCTACGAGGTCCCGAAGTGGAGATGCCTGTCAATGAGCACCTTTTCCCAGCTTTGAATGCACGTTTCCAGCTTCAGACAAAATGTGGCTCCAAACGTGCAGTTTGGCGCCCGAACGTGGGATTTCGCTGGGGACGGTTTCTAAATTCAAGTTGGCACGGGGGGCAGCGGTGTGCGTGGTTATTTTCCCAGGATTGATGATCCCCAATTCGGTGGGTCCGTTTAAAGTTTTGTTTGGGCTCCCGTTTCGCGGGGAAGCGCGTGCGCGTGGCGAGCCTGACCTCCCCGTGTGCCCCTCGCCCAGACCTTTCCAACGCCACCGGGTGAAGGTGCTACGAGGTCCCGAAGTGGAGATGCCTGTCATATGAGCACCTTTTCCCAGCTTTGAATGCACGTTTCCAGCTTGAGAGAAACGGGGGCTTAAAATTCACAGTTATTCGCCCGAACGTGGGATTTCGCTGGGGACGGTTTCTAAATTCAAGTTGGCACGTGGGGCAGCGGTGTGTGTGGTTATTTTCCCAGGATTGATGATATCCAATTCGGTGGGTCCGTTTAAAGTTTGTTT
>NC_085021.1:663784-668784 GCF_963692335.1 Osmerus eperlanus
ATAAAACGGAAACGGGAAGCGAAAGAAAACGTTAAACGTCTACACCGAAATGGCCATAGTCAGTTCCAATGAAAAAACAACTCTCACGTGTGTGCCCCACTCTAAAGCAGTGTATAAAACTATCCCCAGCGAAATCAGAGCTACACAACGAAAACGGGAAGCCAAACAAAACTTTAAACAGAGCTACCGAATTGGATATCATCAATCCTGGGAAAATAACCACACACACCGCTGCCCCCCGTGCCAACTTGAATTTAGAAACCGTCCCCAGCGAAATCCCACGTTCGGGCGCAAAACTGCACGTTTGGAGCCACATTTTGTCTGAAGCTGGAAACCTGCATTCAAAGCTGGGAAAAGGTGCTCATTGACAGGCATCTCCACTTCGGGACCTCGTAGCACCTTCACCCGGGTGGCGTTGGAAAGGTCTGGGCGAGGGGGACACGGGGAGGTCAGGCTCGCCACGCGCACGCGCTTCCCCGCGAAACGGGAGCCCAAACAAAACTTTAAACGGACCCACCGAATTGGGGATCATCAATCCTGGGAAAATAACCACACACACCGCTGCCCCCGTGCCAACTTGAATTTAGAAACCGTCCCCAGCGAAATCCAACACGCGATCTAGCAAAACTGCACGTTTGGAGCCACATTTTGTCTGAAGCTGGAAACCTGCATTCAAAGCTGGGAAAAGGTGCTCATTGACAGGCATCTCCACTTCGGGACCTCGTAGCACCTTCACCCGGGTGGCGTTGGAAAGGTCTGGGCGAGGGGAACACGGGGAGGTCAGGCTCGCCACGCGCACGCGCTTCCTCGCGAAACGGGAGCCCAAACAAAACTTTAAACGACCACCGAATTGGGGATCATCAATCCTGGAAAATAACCACACACACCGCTGCCCCCGTGCCAACTTGAATTTAGAACCGTCCCCAGCGAAATCCCACGTTCGGCGCAAAACTGCACGTTTGGAGCCACATTTTGTCTGAAGCTGGAAACCTGCATTCAAAGCTGGGAAAAGGTGCTCATTGACAGGCATCTCCACTTCGGGACCTCGTAGCACCTTCACCCGGGTGGCGTTGGAAAGGTCTGGGCGAGGGGGACACGGGGAGGTCAGGCTCGCCACGCGCACGCGCTTCCCCGCGAAACGGGAGCCCAAACAAAACTTAAACGGACCCACCGAATTGGGGATCATCAATCCTGGGAAAATAACCACACACACCGCTGCCCCCCGTGCCAACTTGAATTTAGAAACCGTCCCCAGCGAAATCCCACGTTCGGGCGCAAAACTGCACGTTTGGAGCCACATTTTGTCTGAAGCTGGAAACCTGCATTCAAAGCTGGGAAAAGGTGCTCATTGACAGGCATCTCCACTTCGGGACCTCGTAGCACCTTCACCCGGGTGGCGTTGAAAGGTCTGGGCGAGGGGGACACGGGGAGGTCAGGCTCGCCACGCGCACGCGCTTCCCCGCGAAACGGGAGCCCAAACAAAACTTTAAACGGACCCACCGAATTGGGATCATCAATCCTGGGAAAATAACCACACACACCGCTGCCCCCCGTGCCAACTTGAATTAGAAACCGTCCCCAGCGAAATCCCACGTTCGGGCGCAAAACTGCACGTTTGGAGCCACATTTTGTCTGAAGCTGGAAACCTGCATTCAAAGCTGGGAAAAGGTGCTCATTGACAGGCATCTCCACTTCGGGACCTCGTAGCACCTTCACCCGGGTGGCGTTGGAAAGGTCTGGGCGAGGGGAACACGGGGAGGTCAGGCTCGCCACGCGCACGCGCTTCCTCGCGAAACGGGAGCCAAACAAAACTTTAAACGGACCCACCGAGCTGGGGACGGCTTTTTCCGGGGAGATAACCGCGCACACCGCTGCCCCCCGTCCCAACTTGAATTTAGAAACCGTCCCCAGCGAAATCCCACGTTCGGCGCAAAACTGCACGTTTGGAGCCACATTTTGTCTGAAGCTGGAAACCTGCATTCAAAGCTGGGAAAAGGTGCTCATTGACAGGCATCTCCACTTCGGGACCTCGTAGCACCTTCACCCGGGTGGCGTTGGAAAGTCTGGGCGAGGGGGACACGGGGAGGTCAGGCTCGCCACGCGCACGCGCTTCCCCGCGAAACGGGAGCCCAAACAAAACTTTAAACGGACCCACCGAATTGGGGATCATCAATCCTGGGAAAATAACCACACACACCGCTGCCCCCCGTGCCAACTTGAATTTAGAAACCGTCCCCAGCGAAATCCCACGTTCGGGCGCAAACTGCACGTTTGGAGCCACATTTTGTCTGAAGCTGGAAACCTGCATTCAAAGCTGGGAAAAGGTGCTCATTGACAGGCATCTCCACTTCGGGACCTCGTAGCACCTTCACCCGGGTGGCGTTGGAAAGGTCTGGGCGAGGGGGACACGGGGAGGTCAGGCTCGCCACGCGCACGCGCTTCCCCGCGAAACGGGAGCCCAAACAAAACTTTAAACGGACCCACCGAATTGGGGATCATCAATCCTGGGAAAATAACCACACACACCGCTGCCCCCCGTGCCAACTTGAATTTAGAAACCGTCCCCAGCGAAATCCCACGTTCTGGGCGCAAAACTGCACGTTTGGAGCCACATTTTGTCTGAAGCTGGAAACCTGCATTCAAAGCTGGGAAAAGGTGCTCATTGACAGGCATCTCCACTTCGGGACCTCGTAGCACCTTCACCCGGGTGGCGTTGGAAAGGTCTGGGCGAGGGGAACACGGGGAGGTCAGGCTCGCCACGCGCACGCGCTTCCTCGCGAAACGGGAGCCCAAACAAAACTTTAAACGGACCCACCGAGCTGGGGACGGCTTTTTCCGGGGAGATAACCGCGCACACCGCTGCCCCCCGTGCCAACTTGAATTTAGAAACCGTCCCCAGCGAAATCCCACGTTCGGGCGCAAAACTGCACGTTTGGAGCCACATTTTGTCTGAAGCTGGAAACCTGCATTCAAAGCTGGGAAAAGGTGCTCATTGACAGGCATCTCCACTTCGGGACCTCGTAGCACCTTCACCCGGGTGGCGTTGGAAAGGTCTGGGCGAGGGGGACACGGGAGGTCAGGCTCGCCACGCGCACGCGCTTCCCCGCGAAACGGGAGCCCAAACAAAACTTTAAACGGACCCACCGAATTGGGGATCATCAATCCTGGGAAAATAACCACACACACCGCTGCCCCCGTGCCAACTTGAATTTAGAAACCGTCCCCAGCGAATCCCACGTTCGGGCGCAAAACTGCACGTTTGGAGCCACATTTTGTCTGAAGCTGGAAACCTGCATTCAAGCTGGGAAAAGGTGCTCATTGACAGGCATCTCACTTCGGACCTCGTAGCACCTTCACCGGGTGGCGTTGGAAAGGTCTGGCGAGGGGGACACGGGGAGGTCAGGCTCGCCACGCGCACGCGCTTCCCGCGAAACGGGAGCCCAAACAAAACTTTAAACGGACCCACCGAATTGGGGGATCATCAATCCTGGGAAAATAACCACACACACCGCTGCCCCCCGTGCCAACTTGAATTTAGAAACCGTCCCAGCGAAATCCCACGTTCGGGCGCAAAACTGCACGTTTGGAGCCACATTTTGTCTGAAGCTGGAAACCTGCATTCAAAGCTGGGAAAAGGTGCTCATTGACAGGCATCTCCACTTCGGGACCTCGTAGCACCTTCACCCGGGTGGCGTTGGAAAGGTCTGGGCGAGGGGGACACGGGGAGGTCAGGCTCGCCACGCGCACGCGCTTCCCCGCGAAACGGGAGCCCAAACAAAACTTTAAACGGACCCACCGAATTGGGGATCATCAATCCTGGGAAAATAACCACACACACCGCTGCCCCCCGTGCCAACTTGAATTTAGAAACCGTCCCCAGCGAAATCCCACGTTCGGGCGCAAAACTGCACGTTTGGAGCCACATTTTGTCTGAAGCTGGAAACCTGCATTCAAAGCTGGGAAAAGGTGCTCATTGACAGGCATCTCCACTTCGGGACCTCGTAGCACCTTCACCCGGGTGGCGTTGGAAAGGTCTGGGCGAGGGGAACACGGGGAGGTCAGGCTCGCCACGCGCACGCGCTTCCTCGCGAAACGGGAGCCCAAACAAAACTTTAAACGGACCCACCGAGCTGGGGACGGCTTTTTCCGGGGAGATAACCGCGCACACCGCTGCCCCCCGTCCCAACTTGAATTTAGAAACCGTCCCCAGCGAAATCCCACGTTCGGGCGCAAAACTGCACGTTTGGAGCCACATTTTGTCTGAAGCTGGAAACCTGCATTCAAAGCTGGGAAAAGGTGCTCATTGACAGGCATCTCCACTTCGGGACCTCGTAGCACCTTCACCCGGGTGGCGTTGGAAAGGTCTGGGCGAGGGGGACACGGGGAGGTCAGGCTCGCCACGCGCACGCGCTTCCCCGCGAAACGGGAGCCCAAACAAAACTTTAAACGGACCCACCGAGCTGGGGATCATCAATCCTGGGAAAATAACCGCGCACACCGCTGCCCCCCGTGCCAACTTGAATTTAGAAACCGTCCCCAGCGAAATCCCACGTTCGGGCGAATAACTGTGAATTTTAAGCCCCCGTTTCTCTCAAGCTGGAAACGTGCATTCAAAGCTGGGAACAAGGGCTTCATGTACAGGCATCCCCACTTAGGAACCTCGTAGCACCTTCACCCAGGGCTCGTTGGATAGGTATGCCCGAGGGGAACACGGGCACATCGAGACCCGCGGCCGCACGCGCATTTCCCCGACGCTGCGAGCGAAACAACATTTCAAACACGCCTACCGAAATGGGGACACTTTTTTCGGGGAAAATAACCGCACACACCGCTGCCCCTTGCCCTCACTTGAAGAACAAAACCATCCCCAGCAAAATCACACTTTCGGGCGCCAAACGGTGCATTTCACACCCACAAAATACTCAACAAGTCAAACACACTCTCACACTGCAAAATTTGGGAGCCCCGGGGAACAACACTACACTCTTGGCCTCCCCGGG
>NC_085021.1:678784-683784 GCF_963692335.1 Osmerus eperlanus
CCCCGTGCCAACTTGAATTTAGAAACCGTCCCCAGCGAAATCCCACGTTCGGGCGCAAAACTGCACGTTTGGAGCCACATTTTGTCTGAAGCTGGAAACCTGCATTCAAAGCTGGGAAAAGGTGCTCATTGACAGGCATCTCCACTTCGGGACCTCGTAGCACCTTCACCCGGGTGGCGTTGGAAAGGTCTGGGCGAGGGGGACACGGGGAGGTCAGGCTCGCCACGCGCACGCGCTTCCCCGCGAAACGGGAGCCCAAACAAAACTTTAAACGGACCCACCGAATTGGGGATCATCAATCCTGGGAAAATAACCACACACACCGCTGCCCCCCGTGCCAACTTGAATTTAGAAACCGTCCCCAGCGAAATCCCACGTTCGGGCGCAAAACTGCACGTTTGGAGCCACATTTTGTCTGAAGCTGGAAACCTGCATTCAAAGCTGGGAAAAGGTGCTCATTGACAGGCATCTCCACTTCGGGACCTCGTAGCACCTTCACCCGGGTGGCGTTGGAAAGGTCTGGGCGAGGGGAACACGGGGAGGTCAGGCTCGCCACGCGCACGCGCTTCCTCGCGAAACGGGAGCCCAAACAAAACTTTAAACGGACCCACCGAGCTGGGGACGGCTTTTTCCGGGGAGATAACCGCGCACACCGCTGCCCCCCGTCCCAACTTGAATTTAGAAACCGTCCCCAGCGAAATCCCACGTTCGGGCGCAAAACTGCACGTTTGGAGCCACATTTTGTCTGAAGCTGGAAACCTGCATTCAAAGCTGGGAAAAGGTGCTCATTGACAGGCATCTCCACTTCGGGACCTCGTAGCACCTTCACCCGGGTGGCGTTGGAAAGGTCTGGGCGAGGGGGACACGGGGAGGTCAGGCTCGCCACGCGCACGCGCTTCCCCGCGAAACGGGAGCCCAAACAAAACTTTAAACGGACCCACCGAATTGGGGATCATCAATCCTGGGAAAATAACCACACACACCGCTGCCCCCCGTGCCAACTTGAATTTAGAAACCGTCCCCAGCGAAATCCCACGTTCGGGCGCAAAACTGCACGTTTGGAGCCACATTTTGTCTGAAGCTGGAAACCTGCATTCAAAGCTGGGAAAAGGTGCTCATTGACAGGCATCTCCACTTCGGGACCTCGTAGCACCTTCACCCGGGTGGCGTTGGAAAGGTCTGGGCGAGGGGAACACGGGGAGGTCAGGCTCGCCACGCGCACGCGCTTCCTCGCGAAACGGGAGCCCAAACAAAACTTTAAACGGACCCACCGAATTGGGGATCATCAATCCTGGGAAAATAACCACACACACCGCTGCCCCCCGTGCCAACTTGAATTTAGAAACCGTCCCCAGCGAAATCCCACGTTCGGGCGCAAAACTGCACGTTTGGAGCCACATTTTGTCTGAAGCTGGAAACCTGCATTCAAAGCTGGGAAAAGGTGCTCATTGACAGGCATCTCCACTTCGGGACCTCGTAGCACCTTCACCCGGGTGGCGTTGGAAAGGTCTGGGCGAGGGGAACACGGGGAGGTCAGGCTCGCCACGCGCACGCGCTTCCTCGCGAAACGGGAGCCCAAACAAAACTTTAAACGGACCCACCGAGCTGGGGACGGCTTTTTCCGGGGAGATAACCGCGCACACCGCTGCCCCCCGTCCCAACTTGAATTTAGAAACCGTCCCCAGCGAAATCCCACGTTCGGGCGCAAAACTGCACGTTTGGAGCCACATTTTGTCTGAAGCTGGAAACCTGCATTCAAAGCTGGGAAAAGGTGCTCATTGACAGGCATCTCCACTTCGGGACCTCGTAGCACCTTCACCCGGGTGGCGTTGGAAAGGTCTGGGCGAGGGGGACACGGGGAGGTCAGGCTCGCCACGCGCACGCGCTTCCCCGCGAAACGGGAGCCCAAACAAAACTTTAAACGGACCCACCGAATTGGGGATCATCAATCCTGGGAAAATAACCACACACACCGCTGCCCCCCGTGCCAACTTGAATTTAGAAACCGTCCCCAGCGAAATCCCACGTTCGGGCGCAAAACTGCACGTTTGGAGCCACATTTTGTCTGAAGCTGGAAACCTGCATTCAAAGCTGGGAAAAGGTGCTCATTGACAGGCATCTCCACTTCGGGACCTCGTAGCACCTTCACCCGGGTGGCGTTGGAAAGGTCTGGGCGAGGGGGACACGGGGAGGTCAGGCTCGCCACGCGCACGCGCTTCCCCGCGAAACGGGAGCCCAAACAAAACTTTAAACGGACCCACCGAATTGGGGATCATCAATCCTGGGAAAATAACCACACACACCGCTGCCCCCCGTGCCAACTTGAATTTAGAAACCGTCCCCAGCGAAATCCCACGTTCGGGCGCAAAACTGCACGTTTGGAGCCACATTTTGTCTGAAGCTGGAAACCTGCATTCAAAGCTGGGAAAAGGTGCTCATTGACAGGCATCTCCACTTCGGGACCTCGTAGCACCTTCACCCGGGTGGCGTTGGAAAGGTCTGGGCGAGGGGAACACGGGGAGGTCAGGCTCGCCACGCGCACGCGCTTCCTCGCGAAACGGGAGCCCAAACAAAACTTTAAACGGACCCACCGAGCTGGGGACGGCTTTTTCCGGGGAGATAACCGCGCACACCGCTGCCCCCCGTCCCAACTTGAATTTAGAAACCGTCCCCAGCGAAATCCCACGTTCGGGCGCAAAACTGCACGTTTGGAGCCACATTTTGTCTGAAGCTGGAAACCTGCATTCAAAGCTGGGAAAAGGTGCTCATTGACAGGCATCTCCACTTCGGGACCTCGTAGCACCTTCACCCGGGTGGCGTTGGAAAGGTCTGGGCGAGGGGAACACGGGGAGGTCAGGCTCGCCACGCGCACGCGCTTCCTCGCGAAACGGGAGCCCAAACAAAACTTTAAACGGACCCACCGAATTGGGGATCATCAATCCTGGGAAAATAACCACACACACCGCTGCCCCCCGTGCCAACTTGAATTTAGAAACCGTCCCCAGCGAAATCCCACGTTCGGGCGCAAAACTGCACGTTTGGAGCCACATTTTGTCTGAAGCTGGAAACCTGCATTCAAAGCTGGGAAAAGGTGCTCATTGACAGGCATCTCCACTTCGGGACCTCGTAGCACCTTCACCCGGGTGGCGTTGGAAAGGTCTGGGCGAGGGGAACACGGGGAGGTCAGGCTCGCCACGCGCACGCGCTTCCTCGCGAAACGGGAGCCCAAACAAAACTTTAAACGGACCCACCGAGCTGGGGACGGCTTTTTCCGGGGAGATAACCGCGCACACCGCTGCCCCCCGTCCCAACTTGAATTTAGAAACCGTCCCCAGCGAAATCCCACGTTCGGGCGCAAAACTGCACGTTTGGAGCCACATTTTGTCTGAAGCTGGAAACCTGCATTCAAAGCTGGGAAAAGGTGCTCATTGACAGGCATCTCCACTTCGGGACCTCGTAGCACCTTCACCCGGGTGGCGTTGGAAAGGTCTGGGCGAGGGGGACACGGGGAGGTCAGGCTCGCCACGCGCACGCGCTTCCCCGCGAAACGGGAGCCCAAACAAAACTTTAAACGGACCCACCGAATTGGGGATCATCAATCCTGGGAAAATAACCACACACACCGCTGCCCCCCGTGCCAACTTGAATTTAGAAACCGTCCCCAGCGAAATCCCACGTTCGGGCGCAAAACTGCACGTTTGGAGCCACATTTTGTCTGAAGCTGGAAACCTGCATTCAAAGCTGGGAAAAGGTGCTCATTGACAGGCATCTCCACTTCGGGACCTCGTAGCACCTTCACCCGGGTGGCGTTGGAAAGGTCTGGGCGAGGGGAACACGGGGAGGTCAGGCTCGCCACGCGCACGCGCTTCCTCGCGAAACGGGAGCCCAAACAAAACTTTAAACGGACCCACCGAGCTGGGGACGGCTTTTTCCGGGGAGATAACCGCGCACACCGCTGCCCCCCGTCCCAACTTGAATTTAGAAACCGTCCCCAGCGAAATCCCACGTTCGGGCGCAAAACTGCACGTTTGGAGCCACATTTTGTCTGAAGCTGGAAACCTGCATTCAAAGCTGGGAAAAGGTGCTCATTGACAGGCATCTCCACTTCGGGACCTCGTAGCACCTTCACCCGGGTGGCGTTGGAAAGGTCTGGGCGAGGGGAACACGGGGAGGTCAGGCTCGCCACGCGCACGCGCTTCCTCGCGAAACGGGAGCCCAAACAAAACTTTAAACGGACCCACCGAATTGGGGATCATCAATCCTGGGAAAATAACCACACACACCGCTGCCCCCCGTGCCAACTTGAATTTAGAAACCGTCCCCAGCGAAATCCCACGTTCGGGCGCAAAACTGCACGTTTGGAGCCACATTTTGTCTGAAGCTGGAAACCTGCATTCAAAGCTGGGAAAAGGTGCTCATTGACAGGCATCTCCACTTCGGGACCTCGTAGCACCTTCACCCGGGTGGCGTTGGAAAGGTCTGGGCGAGGGGAACACGGGGAGGTCAGGCTCGCCACGCGCACGCGCTTCCTCGCGAAACGGGAGCCCAAACAAAACTTTAAACGGACCCACCGAGCTGGGGATCATCAATCCTGGGAAAATAACCGCGCACACCGCTGCCCCCCGTGCCAACTTGAATTTAGAAACCGTCCCCAGCGAAATCCCACGTTCGGGCGAATAACTGTGAATTTTAAGCCCCCGTTTCTCTCAAGCTGGAAACGTGCATTCAAAGCTGGGAACAAGGGCTTCATGTACAGGCATCCCCACTTAGGAACCTCGTAGCACCTTCACCCAGGGCTCGTTGGATAGGTATGCCCGAGGGGAACACGGGCACATCGAGACCCGCGGCCGCACGCGCATTTCCCCGACGCTGCGAGCGAAACAACATTTCAAACACGCCTACCGAAATGGGGACACTTTTTTCGGGGAAAATAACCGCACACACCGCTGCCCCTTGCCCTCACTTGAAGAACAAAACCATCCCCAGCAAAATCACACTTT